>NC_056730.1:1073157102-1073294602 GCF_019279795.1 Protopterus annectens | reverse complement strand
AAATAACTAACATCCTGCCATTGCAGAATGTGTCCACAGGGAGTAACATAATGGTGTGAGACATGGCCTACAGTAGGGACATGTTTGGAACAACACCCATATACAGTGCAACACCAGTGTATATACCAGTAGGACAATGGCAACTGTTGCAGAGTTACACTATGACATAACGTATTACTGTGGTCCACATTATCAGCTGGGACTAGGCTGTAACATGTGGTGTTCAGTGTATGGGACACTGCAAACTGACACATGTGTAGGCCTTACTTGTCAAGCATCTGCAAAAAGGCTGAAAGTGGGGGGTGTCAGCATGACACACCAGTGCACTCAAGCAGAGATCCTAAGGATGCTAAGAATGTCTGTATCTGCACATAGTCATTTTCAGGAACTGAGGCAGATGTAACTCTACCCCCACAGCAATAGTGATGGCAGTGTGTGAACACTAAGGGATGTGCACATGAGTAGACCTTGCAATCATGCAGATTAGGGGGACATGTGTAGGGCAGACTGAACATGCACTGGCAAATGCAGATGGGCCATGCTAGTATACCTCTGCCAGGAGTAGTGCCTGCTGTAGTACACATAATAGGTGCAACAAGCTGTCATAATAAGGGTGTGCACACATATGCCCACACGGAGTGTATGCATCACGGTCAGCATGCACACACCTAATACATTCCGTAGACACTGCATGTGAAAGTACCAGACATATGTCACATATCGGGCTCATGTACTGTTAATATATGTGGTGATATGGTCCCATGGCAAATCAAGAAAGGGTGCGTCATATCAATAAGGGTGTATACACCCCCCATAGCCACAATATGCTCTGGTGGTTGTCAGTGTAATAGTATTGGATTGGTTATACATGGTCCGCTGATGTTGAGAGCTGTAAATCAGATATCAGGCATTCACAAATGGCATCTGTCCACATATCATCCCAGGTATGCATTGCTGAAAAACATAGGGGCTGTGAGCATTAAAGCTGACATAACTGACACAGTGCTACACATTCAGCAAAGGGTTGTACACCTGTGAGATGTGGTGCACAGGACATGGCAGGGTGCAGAACAGGTGCAAAGTAATACTGTGTAGATGGGTGCAGTGGTATCCACAGGAAGGGGCATCACCTAGTGACACAGCACATGCATCACACACATGTATACTGTTTCTAGCATGGATTTGCTATAGCTGCACTGCATGCTGTTGTGTACCATACCTTATGCATGTTGACAGATGGGCAAAAGGAGGACTGCATGTACTATCACTGTGCAACCTCACCTGTATGGATGTGTGTGCATCCTGGTGGGTAGTTAGTTTGCCTGCAGGGTCACTCTTGTGAAGTGGAGAGAGGTTAACGCATGTAGGATGCATGTATGTATGTTTGTGTGGGTGGCCATGTACACACACGTGTGATTGTGGGGTTCTTTATACAGCAGTACCTCCCTTTGGGATCATGCAGTACATGGACATGGACTGACACATGACACACCAGGAATACTTGTCATGTATGTAATCACAGGACAGCTGATAGTATAATAAGGTCTGTAGCATGGTACAGGCATTGAGAGGGAAGGTAGACACCAGGTATACCCTTAATATCACATTCACAGAGAGGTGACTGACAACCCACATATGCAGCACTATAGATGCATTGGGGAATTACTAATCAACACCAGGGAGTGTATCCATATATTACAGTTGTCACATGATAGGCTGAATGAGCAGCATATCTGGCATGTACTGAGCAATACATACACATGATACTTCAGTGCGTGATATTATGGAGTGAACATAGTAGCCCCCACATATAGTGGCCATGCTCATGCTGTCCAGACATACACAGGGCAAACACTGAATGACAGCAGTGAGGCCATGTAAAATCACTCCACTCAGGTCAGGCAGGTAATGGAGTAACAGGTCTTGTGTTGTGATCACTTTTCTAGCCATGTAGAGGACTGATATGTTAATGAGTGGTATCAATGAGTGTATGTTACCAAGTGTTATGCAGGATGGGGAACGCACTGTCTGTAAAGTCATGGACAGGTAGGTATTAAGGTGGTGTGTGTGTGTGTGTGTGTGTGTGTGTGTGTGTGTGTGTGTGTGTGTGTGTGTGTGTGTGTGTGTGTGTGTGTGTGTGTATACTGTTATGCAATGCTGTACAGGTCTTGAAGTGCATTCATTATTTTCCCCCACAGGTGGCGAGGTGGGTCAGGGTCCCTCCTGCATGCAATCTGATGTTGGTGTTCATACAAACACCAAAGATGATGACAATTGTGTTGAGGCACAGGTGGGGTTGTCAGGGGCTGCCACAGCACCATCATTTGACATCCCCCTTTTAGTCACCCAACCCCGCACACAGTTTCAGTGCCTATACATACCCCATCACCAGTGGCCATAGCAGAGGGACAGCTGGCATTTGGTGGCAGTGCACAGGAAGGTGTGGTAACCATGCCTACTGTGTCTGATCATAGCAGGTGTAGCCAAATGTTTGGCAGAGCACCACATATGCAGATGTCCCAGGATGCTCATGGTAGGGCTGCTGGTCATCATGCCCCTGGCAAACATGAACCAGCTGGTACCAGCAGGTGCATGTTTCAGGCTGTCATGGCGGTGCAGGCATGTATGGAACGTTACACCAGACACGGCCTGAGGCTGCTCTCACATCTGCAAGTGACAACTCCAGTGAACTGTCTGGTGTCATCTGTGCATTAATTGAGCTCATGGATAGATAATCTGGTGAGATGATGGCCCTCATCGACCATGCTCTGTCCATGCTTGAACGTGTGGTGGGAGTGTGGTGTGGTATTGTGGACATAGGTCAGTCAACAGCTGGCAGTCAACATGGACATGCTAGGACAGCAAGAGGCTCCCATAGTGGCAGTACCAGCCCCAGCACTGCGGGGGGACGCTGTCCACACCACATCACAGCAGGCCACGAGCACGTGGTCTTGGCCAGTCCCAGGAGGGACCTGGTTCCAGCAGACATTTGTCATTGTCAGGTGAGAGTAGCACATTGAGGCCTGTACCTGGATGTGCCATTGGAGCCCCTGGCAGGCACAGTCCATGGCTGGAGGCAGTGAACTGCACACCCTGCCAGGTATGGTCTGCAGCTGTCCATAAACACCTGTGTAGGGCAGCCACATGGCAGGACTGTGTGCATGCATACCCACATACTATACAAACACACCTAAGGCAACCCCATACCTATACACATAACATCACCACACCCAGTTCACCTCATTACACCCCTCACCCGCACACATGGTATCAAATGTATGGCCCACCCTCGGCTCTGGAAAACCAATGACACACCCTGTGCATATGATGATACCTGTGCCACATCCCTGTCATCCATACCATCAATGCAGAGACAGGCTAATATGGTTCTGATGCACATGGTGACTGTACTGCAGTGTACCACAGTACTGCAGTATAACATGTTGTAAGGAGTAAAGTGTAATGCATGTATGTCAGGTAGTGTAGCCATCCAGCAATGATGCATTATAGTTGTTAGTAACACGGGTTGATTGTGGTCTCTATAATGTTATCCATTTGTGTTGTAGGTGTACATGTGTCAGCATGAGGATGGTCTGCAGTCATATTCCACAACGGAGTATGGCACTGTGGTGACACCATGGCTGTGACATATCTGGGGCACAGTTGAACACATGTCACAAGTTTGTATAACAGTTATCGCCTGTGCCACATGGACAGGTGACCCACTGGGACATGTATACTCTGCAACCTGATATAGACCCATCCACGTACATGCACATGCTTACTTGGCAACACTGGGATTAGACCCCTACCTAGGTATGTAGTGATACTGAAATGTGTGGCTTTCATTGCACACACCACACAGCGTTTAGGGTGATGTGTGTTCCAGATTACATGTTACATGCAGAACATCCCCAGACATGTACAGTATGCTAATGGGGATGCAATGGGTGTATATGGACGAGACATAGTGTGACATGCCTTCATATACACATTAACAGACATAACAGGCAGACACATGTCTGAGAGATCTGGGCCTATTGCTGCTAACTAACTTGACCATGTGTCCAAAGTGTTCCAGGTAGGCTGGATACAGCACATGCATAACTGGACTGAATTGTGGTATCAGTTACCTGTATGGTTGATGGTGACAGTGGTCATCATAACTTGGTACATGGGACATATACCGGGTGTACTTTGGTGTAATGACAGTGTACATAGCACCCACATTCCCCAGTCGATGTTGTACTCTCTGAAACCCATGATGACACTCTGATATACCCACCATCACACATTGGCCAAGACTGTGATACAACCCATTGTATATCCCAACAGTGGTACTACAGGGATATGCATCTAATGCACATGCCACATGCATAGTAGAGTGTTGCATTGTCAAGCCTCAACTATGGGCAGCAGCAACACTATCTGTACTAATGTGTGGCAATGGGTATTGTAATAGGAGTATGTGGCCTCGGAATGCTGTACCCTACATATATATGGACATGCACACATACACACACTTGCCAGAACACAATGGGTATCCCATGCCTATCAACCCATTTGTACAACACTGTTGTGGTGGTACTGCAAGGCTCATGTAACCGGTATGGAGAGGAGCTTAACTGGGTACATGTAATATCCCATACAGCAGCAGCCACAACTGACTATGGCAATGAGTGTTGTGGTGGTTGTGAAGGCCCTCATGGAATTCCCAAGTACAGGTGTACTAACACACAGACACTGCTATACTCAGTCATGTACACATACACATGTGTCAGTACTGGGGTGCATCGCTGCAGGTGAGCATAGCTATGTACATAGCTATTGTCCAAGGAGAGATGGGTTGTGTAGGGGTTGTGTGTACAGTGGTATTCTGCCACCTGCCATGTGGCAGAAGGCAATCTATCGACAGACACTACTGTGGTGCCCCTCAGGATGAGAGTGACATGCATCAGCCAATCCTCCAGGTGCCTCCTGCACATGGCCACTGAGGTGATCAAGTTGACATGTATTCAACATGCATTACAACACATGGTTAGTGTCTGTGATGGACACCTGTACCCAAGCATGTTCTGTTAACTGTGGTAGTGTAGCGGAGGTACCCGTGGCATGTGGTGCGCACAGGGTGTTATCTCCTATATGTGCCAGTTCTTACACAGCTGGACAGACATGTCAGTGTCAGTCAAGTCAAGTCAGTCAGTGTCAGTCAAGCTTAGGTTGCCTGTACATATCCCAGCTGGATACCTGTCACCTGCACATCTGTACAGGGACTGACAGTCATCAGCTTGGCAAGTAGCTATGTAGTAGGATGAATGTGTTGACTGATAGACGTTTGACAACAATATGTATGCCATAACTACAAGTCAGAAGCCCTCACTAACATGTGCTGTACAGACAGTAGTCTAGACTTACATTCCACATGTCAGATCATTACCCAGTAGGGGTTATATACTGTGACACAGCTCACACATCAGGGATACAACAGGGAGGTCTCAGAGTCCAGCTGTGCCTGCAGGTGTGCCTGTTATCAGTACTACATTTAGCACTCTATTCTTGCCTAGGTAAGCACTGTTAACAGTAGTACCACCATGATATGCTATACGTCAGTGTGACAGCATGTACCCTGAGCTACTACCCATGTATGTAACACATTCACATGGATAAAAGTGATGTACAGGCCTCATATACATCTGTGTCCCACACATGACACTCATACCCCTTGCTACTGTAATGACAACACGTAGGCCTATGTATTGTACATGACATTACATGCACTTATTACAGATGTCATTACCCTGCTATGTTATCAGACTGGGAGGTGTGAACTGGTTACCAAGGCTAAGCCATGCTTAGCAGGTATCAACATTGCTGCTATATAAAAGCTAAGCTGATTTTCGCACTGGTAAGCAAAGCCTACACTGTGTAAGCACCCGTATGTTTACCCGTAGCTTAGCAGTGCTTACCATCACACAAACCTGCGCAAACGCACTTAAAGCTGCTCAAAACTGCCTTAGCCACTCTGTATCTGACAGCTCTTGTTCTGCCCAGCAACAAAATGAACAGCCCTTGTAGGTCTTGAACCCAGGACCCTGTACACTATAGTCACGACACTTAACCACTATGCCATGACCCTGTAAAGACAGCTGTTGTTTTTCCAATATATCTGTCAATACACATATTGAGTAGTAGTGAACAATTGTCTTTACTTCCACAATTGTGTAGTACTTGTTATTAATATGACTGTCGCATCACATATGTTGTTTTATCATAATGTACACATAGCAGATACATACGGTGAGATACATCTGGGAGGATATACACAACCATGATGTTTACACATGACAGGAATATGGATACATACATATAATAGGTTGATATATGTCTACATGTGCATATACATGTATATTCATACATATGTCTGCATACACATCTGTATAGTGCAACATATACATGGTCATGTGTACATCTCTCCGTATGTATATGTATATATATATATATATATATATATATATATATATATATATATATATATATATATATATGTACATATACTACATATCCAGCTATGTATGTTGATATGTATATGTGTATATATCTGTATAGATATGTGAATAATTATATATATGTACATGTTCACCATATGTCCTGAACATGGAGTGGAGCCCTACCTCAGCCCCAGTAGTCCCAACCTCTTACTGCAAGGGGATGGCAGGTATGTATTGCAGGTATATATGTAGACTATTGCTACTGTAATAGGGATTGTCTTCACAGACATGTTGTGTTTGGGAGGCCACATCTGCTTTTAACATGTGCGGCATTGGCTACAGACATACATCCTAAGAACATCATAGTACAGTACCACTGCTAGCACACTAATGATCCTGTGGACTACAGCAGAGATATGGCCAATAAATGTGGACAGTCTGACACACTCTGGTCAGTTCAGAGGTATACACAGAACACCTTAGTGCAAGACATGTGGACAAAGCCTGACAATGTGGATGTTAACAGCCATGTAGATGGGTATATCATGTAAATACAAGTATACATTTGCCCACATAGGTTATGCATTCACACACCTCTGTCTGTCCTGACACATAACAACCACTGGTACAGAGATGCCATGGCCACATAATTCTTGCTAGTTAGTGACATGCATCTGTACAGCATCCCATTGCTTTGTCTGACATACATGACTGTTATGGTGGCCTGGCAGCAGTACATCTGGCAAGTATCTGGACATAACATCACACTTGGTAAGTACACTAAGCTGCTAGGCATGTAAAAAAGCACTATGCAGGCTATAGGCAGACTGCCACAACACTGGCCTACATTTCTTATGGGGGAATACACATGTACCTGCATATATAGCAGGCTCTACAGGCATGTCACAGCACAGAGTAACAGACACCTGTGTGAAAGTGCATAACCACAACCAATGTGAATGCAGCCACAGCCACATATGGTAAGCTAGCGTAATATTACAGTATATGGACTATCTGATCAACACCACCCTCATATGTGCCACTCACACACTAACCCTACATATACTGGGCCACTACACAGTGTGGTCCAATGCCTGTCTGTGGTATGGGACATGTGTGTGTTTGACCCTACAAACATGTAAGCCGATAAGGTAACATACAGTGGAGCAGCAAGTAATATCAGATAGAACAGGATGAAGAACAATAACATCTACCACAGTCTGTACACAAGCCAAGGTACATATTCACAATACACACACTGTTGACAAAGTACACAGACCTCAATACTGCACACACAACCACAGAATGGCCAAGTTATGTCCTCAAATATAATCTCTACTATACATGACATGTGTAGCAGTCTGATATCTCACTGGCTTGTTATGAGATATGATGTCAATAAATTATGGTGTATGGAACATATGCATTTCTTACTGCATGACATATGTACAAAGGTTAACCGAGTTGTGGCTGGAGGCACAAACACAGGACCAATATTGACATGTTGCCATGATAACCTCATACATTTACTGTTGTAACAGGGTTTGTTGTAACATATGTCCTATGAGGGATATGAAGTCAGTAACTCTCATGGCTGTCACCATGTACTGAATGAAATCATCACACTATGCGTCTGCAGTTCACAGATAGGTGCTCTGTGAGTAACACAAGTAACAAAAGGCACCATACACTTTCCAGTCTGCAGATGACATTACAGATGGGGGTTTCCTCAGGAACATAGCACTGTCATGACAGGTATTAAAATATGTAGACCAACCATATCCGCACACACCCTGTTAAACCAACATTACTCCAAATGCAGAATAGCAACACTTACATTCTGTAATCATGTCAAGCACATCCCCCTCCTATGTGTTGGCCTGTTTCCACAGTGTATATTGTTAGAGGTAAATCCCCAATCCATCTGTGATGCTGTTTGCCAAACACCAGATCGAGGTCCTGCTCACAGTGACTGAAAAAGCCCAACACCAACATGATGTTCCTAGATATTGGAGTGTGTTTCCATGCAATTGGCTATGGGAATGTTACCACAACTGTTCCACATGCAATCAGTTAGAGGAGGGCTGCAATTTGTGCAGAGGCCTTCAGCTTATCATGAGCATCACTTACAAAACAGATGCTGCTGCCTACGCATATCAGGTTTATTTCTCCACATCCACCAGAGAGGGAGTGAGAGAGACAAACAGAGGCAAAGATAAGTCAGGGATGGGGTGGGAGAGTAAAACTTAAGCATGTTTGTGTGACACACCTACCAGTACTGGGTATCAAACCCCTGTCTCATTATGTATTGCTATCACATGTCTATGCAGTTATTGGATGTGCCACATAGCTAACATGTTGAGGATCTCTCCAACGTATATGTGATGGTGAGTGACACCTGCAACAGTGATATGGTAGCGATATGGTAGGTGTAGTACACGTGCCTGTCCACATGAACAGGTGTCAGTGTCAACAAAGCAACACTCTCTCAGGGACTCACACACATTGACACACTTGGAAGGGTGAGAAATATACTTCCTCACTAGTTAGTTTGCCACAATACAGTACTGTGCAGGTATCACATGCACCACAGGGGTTATCCGGAATTTATATGGTCAAAGGGTATGTGGAGATGTCTGACATCAAACAGTATGCTTCAGTATGCCAATGGGGGTTGTAGTGAGTGTGAATGTGGTCAAAAGCATAATACACCACACACACAGACACAGGGTGCCAGTACTGACATGCATGAGTGCATTGCTTTATGGGTGAGTAGTGGTTGACTGTGCCAGAAGGCTATACAAGGCTAGGTGAAGGGTATACCTTGGCATCAGACCACATGACAATGGTCTGCAGTGTGGCTCAGGGGTGGTGTCTGGATTGGCCTACACAGGTGGGTATTGTATTCACCATCCAGTCACTTGGGTAACTATTGTGTGTGGCCATTGCTGTTCAGTGCTTGCCATGTATGTGTTCTTTAGTCCATGACATGGATGCTGTCTGGGATGTGCACATGTCCCACATGCATGTACAGTGACATGTGGAACTGTACCTAGGGTGTCTGGCCCATGTTGTGTGCATAGATTGTTATAATCAGATGTGCCTGTCCTGGCCTCATGTGCTGCAAACCCTGCACCTACATTGATAGCATGATACAGGTATTCCCTGGTGTTAGTGGCATCTGTCCATACAGGACATGTGTATAAGGATGGTTTGTCCTTTGTGGATCACATTTGATGGCACCACAGGTGTTGCAGGAGTCCAGTGGGGAGCATAGTGAAGGCACTCTGTCTGCATGTACTTGCATATTTTACTGATGGACAGGGTGCCATGCCCTCTGTCATCCACTGCAATCACACCATGGTTACTATCTGTGGGCAATATGCAGGGCACTACCAACACAGCAGTTGTTGCCTAGGCAAGTGTGTTTGTGTATGAGGCATAGGTTGAGAGTGTTCTCTGTGTAATACAAGGGTTGCTTACTTTGTTCACCAGGCCTTGATGTCACATGGAGGGGTATGGATTGCCACCCCAGCCTCTCGGCTATTTCACATCTGTTATCATTGTAAGGTGGACATTGTGACATATAATAGGGCCACCATATAAGAAATTTGCAAAACCCAATCCACAATGAGTCCAGTTGTTACACACTCACAGCCACCTCCACACAGGACATGAATGATAACCACACACAGACACACACACACACACACACACACACACACACACACACACACACACACACACACACCTGCCATGTCTGGGATTAGAACTCCTACCTAACTAGTTTATTACACTACAGCATTACACAGTTAAAGGAAGCGCCATGGAGATTACTGGAGTACTCCTTCCCCAAAGGTGTATTTCACAGTGAATGACATCAGCAGGCTTGCCAAAGTAGGGCAGTGAGTGTGACTAGCCTAAAAAAGCATTGCTCCCTGCACAGAGACACACAAACCCAAACACAAACACACACACACACACACACACACACACACACACACACACACACACACACACACACACACACATCTGCCATGTCTGGGATTAGAACTCCTACCTAACTAGTTTATTACACTACAGCATTATGCAGTTATAGGATGTGGCACAAAGATTACTGGGCTACACCTTTCCCAAAGGTGTATTTCACCGTGAATGACATCAGCAGCTTTGCCAACGTAGGACATTTGAATTGTAGTGAGTGTGACTAGCCTAAAAAGCATTGCTCCCTACACAGACAGAGACACACACACACAGTTGCTATGTCTGGGATTGGACCTCCTACCTAACTAGTTTATCACACTATAGCATTACACAGTTTTAGGATGTGCCACAGAGATTACTGGGTTACTCCATTCCAAAATGTGTATTTCAAAGTGAATGACATCAGCAGGCTTGTCATAGTAGGTCTATGGGGAAGGCAGTGTGTGCATGGGCCATAACCCATTCATCTAGAGGTTGACACACCACATGCAGACACATGCAGGTTTATATTCTGCAGGTATGTGAATACAGCTGCTAGATGACTACTGCCTTGTACAGTCATGTTGTACAGCTAGCACTTGCACCACATAGTCTGTAATGCTGACAGAGACCAGTGGCTAATTTCCACAAAGTGACATTTACACATCATGTGGTTGTAGCCATTTGGCTGTATGCTGGGTGGGACAAGCCTCATGATGGATGGCTCTTTGTCACATTCCCTCTCTTCCACACATCTATGTATGTCTACTTTTGGCATATTATAGTGTGCTGTCCTTGAATATATGTCTGTATTCCAATCCAATGTGTGTGCAAAGCATGACTGGTGCATACTGAGGAGTCTATGCACAAACATCTGCAACTGCCAGATATGTATGATCCACTTTTGTTTGCAGACATGGGCTTCATTTGTTTAAGTGTGTGAGCATGCCCAGTATGACATTTCAGTAAGTTGTTGTCTGACATTGCCTTCATTTCTGTTGTGTGTGAGCATGCCCAGTATGCCCTGCTGTATTTAATGTGTGGATCCATTACAGGTAGTTTGTACTCCAGTGCAGACCTTTGTGTTGTAAACCTACAGGTAGAAAAATGTTTCTGCAGGGTATCTGTAAATCATTTGGCAATATGGGGTCAAACTTTGCGAGGGATAGTGTGTACTGTAGGTGATTGTGTCTGTGCTGCTTCTGCTACATGGTACTGGTGTTAGCAGAGATATTCAGATGTGTACTGTTATACACTGTGATGTTTTATGTCCTCAAGTACTGTCAGGTGGATATTCTTGCTCAAAGTGATCTCCTGGGGAACAAGGGTGAATGCAGCTGTGTCCGGTATTGTGGGCAAACACCTACATACTCATGGAAAGTTATGCCATTCTGGAGGGGGAGCTGCAGGCACTTGCTGCTGGGTCTGTGTATCTGGTTAAGTACCTTGGTACAGTGCTGGCAGAAGATCCCATACATGTACATCCATCGACATGACAGTATGGCCTTATCTTGCTGTGGCGATACCTCACAGCTGTACAGATTCACACAGGTTACCCAGAGGCAGGGGTCATAAGTTAGGACATTACCCCTATTGTGGTGTACGGACAGGTTTGTAGCCACCAATTTATGTGTTTGCAGCCAGGGATAGTGTGTGCACACAGCTGTGTGTTGGACCTTGCACATTCCATGCTGCCCATGCTCCCAGCCCCCCTCTATTATTATATCCTCTTCCATACATTATGCATACATTCTCTGATACTTTCCCTAAAGTTATCACCTCATCACAGCTGTGTTTTGGTGTTGGTTCTCAATTCATGTAGTTGGGCATGGTAGACATGTTACTGTGGTTTGTCCACATGGCCTTGCATATGGCTTATGTGGAGTGCGTTATGTTATTTGGGTGTCCATGACATAACATCCATTGGCAGAATGTGTGAGCCACAGGCCTTTGGCAGAGGCCTGTAGGCCATTTGTTGGTGATGCGGGCCAGCTGTGGCAGGCTGTTGCATTATGTCAGTCCTACAGTCCCAGACCGCCATACAGTATATTCCCCTGGGGTGACACGATAGGAGTGCTAGGTGTTCATGCCAATACTTTCTATTAGTATTGATCAGGTGGTGTAGATGCTGGCAGGGTGCTACCTACAGATAGGGACACACCTGCACTCCTTGCTGCATTCTTTTGCTATTGCCATATACAGATGGGGGTCATATTGTACCCATTTCCAACAGCAGGGATACAACCAGAGAGGTACCTGTGGGTAGTGTTTGGGTGAGCTGGGTGCATGTGTGCTATGGACACTACTTGCATCTGACACACAGATATGAATGGGGCATTCCAGTTATGCTGGCATGTGCATGTACATCAGCTGGTTCCCAATACATCAGTCCTATCACCTTTGTGATCTGCAAGTGTTTGGGCAGACAACATCAGTATTCCCTACTACCTGCATGTACAATTCCAAGGGTGTGCCCATTTCACAGCTACACATTATATACTGTATGTCTGGGGTACTTTCCCCTATGTACTGCTTGTATATCTAGCCCAACAGCCATACCATGTCAATCTTTCAGATGGTGATACATATTACCACCATACATTTACAATGGCTTACTGCTAGCATGTGTTATACTGGTAGGAATTGTCTTTGGCACTGCAGTTGTGAGGACTAGGCCCTGTCATCAGCAGTAGTGGGCAATGGCCACCAGGTCATACCTCAACATGCATACATACTGACCACTCTCACGCAATATGAAACACACACCAACCTAACACACACATACCTGCATATTGTACAAATGCTGCAATCTATCCTGCTACCTTGGCCACCTCTGGGCATCTGTGCTCCACTGGTATTATACTTACACATACATGTTACAACATTTCCACATAGGATTGGGGGGCACACCTGACTGTTACTACATGTCTACATAGGATATGGGGGGCACACCTGACTGTTTCTACATTGCTACATGGGATTAGAGGACACACCTGACTGTTACTACATTTGTACATAGGACTGGGGGAGTCACACCTGAATATTACTACATGTCTACCTAGGATATTAGAGGGCACAACTGACTGTTTCTTTGGTTTATCTGTTTATCTGTTTCTACATTGCTACACTGGATTGGGGGGCACACCTGACTGTTATAAAGTGTGTACATTGGATTGGGAGGGCACACCAGACCATTACTACATTTCTAAATAGGACTGGGGGGGGCATTTGACTATTACTACAATTCTAAATAGGGTTGGGGGCACACCTGACTGTTTCTACATTTCTACACAGGATTGGGGGAAGGGGACACACCTGACTGTTACTACATTTCTAAGCAGGATTGGGGGAGGGGGCACACCTGACTATTACTATATTTCTACACAGGACTGGGGAGGGGGCACACCTGACTGTTTTTACATTTCTACACAGGAGTGGGGGGGCACACCTGTTTCCACATCTCTACATAGGATTGGGGGGCACATCTGACACTTGTACACATTTGCTATGACTGTACTCGTATGTCAGGTACTCCATTTCATTCTGTATTCTAACCTATCATGCTGACTAGAGGCATATCAGTGTACTACAGGTCTTAAGTTTGATTGACCTACATATTAGTTTCTGACTTCCTACCCTTCAGAACTAACATCCCCCTGCCTGACTTAATGTAGTCTCTCTGTGTAGGCCAGGGGGTGGTTACCCATAGGCATCATTTAGAAGCCTTGGCACAGCCTTTGTTTGTGATTGTCTACACTTGTCCTGCTGGCTGAGACTGTTGTTGGGTATGTAAACCTCCCTGACTGGCATGTGTGTGTCATATGGACACACATGTGGCCCGGCAGATTTCCTGCAGTAGATTTTGTCACCATGCCTAGTACTGGCTACTATGGTGATATCAGTATTTGTTAGAGATCCCATGCTGCCATTATAGGTGTCTACAACTGCTGGCATCCCATTCAGCCACCCAATTCCCTTGCATGCTCACATCCATACCATAGATACAAGTAACAAAACATACTACTCCAATCGGCAATTGGTAAGGAGAGTGACTTACCTTGTGGGTGTGGCAGTATTGAGGATGGTGCTGGAGGGCTGCCTATGTTGGATGCACATAGTACACTCCCTATACATGGTTGAGCACAGGTAATGTCATGTTTGGCATCCCTTTTACTGTATGTGTGAGTCAGAGAGAGGTGTCATTCCCTGACTACCTACTGTGTCAGTATGTGCTATGCATTGCCTCTTTGCCAAGGCCAGGGCATACTGGGCATGCCTCCATCTGCCTACTGGGGTAGGCTCAGGTTGTTCCTCCTCCGAGTCACTCTGTGTCTGTGCAGGCCTTGGCATTGGTGGGGGGCTGTGTGGCCCTGCACAATACTGTTCCTACTGCAGCTGTTTCCACAGGATCATATTGTGTAGCATGGCACATACAATAACAATTTGGGTACATGTAGCTGGTGAGTACTGCAAGGCTCCACCGGATGTGTCCAGGCACTGGAACTATGACTTGAGCATCCCGAACACATGCTCTATTATGATTCTGGTCTGTGCGTGTGCCACGTTATGGAGTTCTTGTTCAGGTGTGTGCATTTCTGATGGGTGTCACCAGCCACAGCTCCAGTGCATAACCAGCATCTCCCACTAGATGACCGTAAGGGATGTCCTCATTGGCAAATCTCTGGTACAGCTGTGTCAGATGCCAGATGTGGTAATCATGGTAGCTTCTATGGTAGCCAGCACACGCATTCATTATAATTCCCTGGGCATCGCACACAACCTGCCAGTTGATGGAGGGGAAGCCCTTGTGGTTGATGTAGACCCTACCCGCTCACCGGGTGGTGCTTTGATGTATATGTGCATGCAGTCTATAGCACCCACCACCTCAGGGTATTCTGCTATTTGGTGGAAGAGACGCATATTGCTGGTCAACACCTCATGGGTGTTGAGGAAATATACATGCTCACCGGCATGTACTGACATGGCATCCAGGAACTGGTGGAATACCCTGGATGCTGATGTCTGTGAGATCCCCATGATATCCCCAGTCGGGCTTTGGGAGGTACCTGTGGCTAGTATTCCTAGGCCTACACATACCTTGGTATCCACTGGGATGGGTTCCCCTCTGTTAGTTTTGTGTGTTAGGTATGGCTGGCACAGCTCAGCAATTTGCTGTAGGAGGTCCCTGTCCACCCTATAGCCCTCGACTATCTCCAAATCATGTAGCCCCTGGTAGGTTACCCTGGATCTGGACACCCTTCTCCATCTCCTCACTGTGGGTTGGTCAACAGCACTCTCATCCTCACCACCCTCAGCCTCTTTCACATGTTGATTTCTGATAGCTGCTGCAGCCCCAATCATTTTGTTGTTTTTTGTATGTTAAAAGTTCCCCACTTGTATACACAGGTGGTGTAGAATATGTGGGAAAAAACAGAGAGAGAGGTGTTTGTATAGTTTATAGTAGTGTTCTGGGCTGGGCTGCTGCCTGTGTAATTGGCTGAATCTGATACATTTCACCTGCCAGCTATGCTAGTTCTCCTAGATTACCTTCCTACCACTGTTTTCCCTTCCAATTGCCTTCCTGTTTAAGCCCAGAGCTACGCCACGCAAACAGAATGCTGAAATGTGCACATAGCTGCTATTTCCTGGTTTACTTTTTTTCCCTTTAAAACCCGGTGCACTGTGCGCACACTCACTTAGGCAATGTAAAGAGTACTAGGCAGCCTCAGACACACACCCTTGCTTAGCTCTCCTAAGCTAAGGGCAAACTCAAGCCACAGGGCTCCAGTCTGCTTACAGTATGCCTGGCACACATCCCTATGATGTCAGATAATGCCTAGGCTTGCACCAAGCTATTTCTGCTCTTACACTGTTAGGTACTGACTAGCATGCAGGAGAAATCTGGGATTCAGTATCATTCACCTCATTTGCATAGGATTGTCTGCTGATGCATAGTTTCAGATCCCACACTGAGCCTCCCCCCTTAGCAACCACCATTCACTGGCCATATTGTTTTCTGCTTGCCATTGAGTATAACGGCAAAATAGTGATTTTGGTTAGAATGCTTATTTTAGCTTTTTTTTCTTATTTTTCGCCAATCCCATTTGCGCACTGCTGCCCTACGCTTAAACAGCCGAGATCGGCTAAAAAAAATAAAAGTTGATTTTTTTTTAGTTTTGCAAACGTTTTCCATGCCAATGGCCTTATACTTGGCAATTTGCATGCATTCTACATAATATTCACCCTTTATTTGGAGCTGTCATGGCTCTGTTTTGTAGTTTGCATAAATGTACTCCATTACTGGTGGAGTACATTTCTGCAGATTATACTAGTCCTGTACGGACAGCTTTCAGCTTTCTGGATTGCAAATTCAACTCATTTGCATGGATTTCTCCTGCAAATGGAGTCATTTGCATACAGGGGCTGAGTCCGTGCAGGACTAGTGCAGGAGCGCTCATGCACATTCCTACTGCTTATTCCTGGATTGCACAGCAGACCTATTGCCTGCTGGAGCTCCTGCACTAGTCCTGCACACCGTGCAGGGCTTGCTGAATCTGGGGGATTGTCAGATCATAGTGCTCATGCATTTTTGATTTTGGGAAGTAAATATTTGTAGCTTTTAAAATGTTCACAATTTGCAGTGTGAACATGGTTAAAAGAGTAGAATTGTGAATGTACTTGATAAAACATTTAAAGCTGGATCAGCTGGTAAACAGACAGTAATTTTTCAAGCAAGATACTCTGAGACTGCATCAGAAATCCATAGAAACAATTGTACCGTGCATCTTCTCCCTCCAGTGTTGTTGCTGGCGTCCAGATAGCAGTGTGTACTTAGCTTGTAGAGGAATGGACTTTCAGAGATCTTAACTGTCAGCTGGAAGAACACCAGGGGCAGCGGAACTATGCAATGAGATTTTCTTTTGAGTATGATAAATATGTTATTGCCAGGCCATTGGGATATGTAAAATATGTTAGCCAAAGCTAAGACAGACTAGTATGCAATAGAAAGGAGTTTGGTTTATATTTAAAAGACTTATTAATTAGTGAATAATAGTAAGGATTATAGAGGCTAATGTGTGTAGACTCCTCATTCTTCTTAAATGTATCAGTATTTCTCTTTCTTTAATTATTGTTCCCCTACTTCCCTACATGTTCCAGTCTCCTTTATCCATCTTTGTGTATAATAGATATATAATGATGCATTTCTTTCTTTTTCTTTCTCTCTCTCTTTATATATATATATATATATATATATATATATATATATATAAGTGTGTGGGGGTGCACGCTTATCTAAATACACACACACATACACACAAACACACACACATATATATATATATATATATATATATATATATATATATATATGGATTGAATTTTGCATATGGAGTAAACTTATATCAATGTTGTAATAGTCAAGTAATTATTTATTTAAAACTTCATCTCTTAAATAATACTGTGATACATTTTGCATTCTCAGTTATATGACAGCCTTATGCATTTATTTATTTCTATATTTTTTATATATATGGGAACATATGAACATAGGAATATACCAGGCAAGCGATCATGGGGACCATATGATGCCTAGCCATATACACCTTTAATCAGACACATTTAAAAGTTCTTGCTACTCTTTTTAAGCACTTAATATTGCATACCTCCCAAATTGAAAAGAACCTCACATGATAAGCATGTATAAATTTGTGTCTACACATAGGTTCATAGGTTCATAGGTAAGTACTAGGCTATCAGCCTAGGGCCTATACAAGCCCAGCCAAAAAGGTACCCTGGCTTTTGCCTCCTAGGAAAATTATTTTCCTGTGCCACTGTTGAGCAGAGACATAGAAGTGATCCCCGGGGTGAATTTCCTATTTCCCATCCAATCATCAAGAGTTTTATTGAAGAATGCTAATGAGGAGCTTTGTTTGATATAGATAGGTAGTTAATTCCAGAGTATGGGAAGTCTCTGGGACAGGTATCTATCCCTCCGGCATATTCTGTTTATTGTGGTGACAAGGTTTAGTTCCCTACAGCGTGTAGCTCAGAGGGATTGGGATTTCTTTAAGTGGAGCATGTCCAACAGCTCTGAGCTTGACATAGCTTTGTATGTTAGGCAAAGATCACCTCTGAGTAGGTGATATGTGACGGAGTAAAGCTGGAGTTTTCTGCGACGGTCTGCATAAGACATCTGTTTGAGGCCAGTAATCCTCTTTGTGAGGTATTTTTGCGGCCTTCCCAGTTGTTGAAGATGTCTTATGAGGTACATACCAAAAGGGGCATTGTACTCTATAATGGGTCTAATGAGTGATGAGTACAGGGGAACAATGACCTTTTTTTTTTCTGGATGAGAAACCTTTTGTGATGAGGTGTGCCACATAGAAGGATTTCCTGACTACTGTGGTGATGTGATTATCAACGGAGAGACTACTGTCTACCTGATTCCCAAGGTCTCTTATCACACGTTTGGTGTTAAGTATACTACCGCCTATGTTGTAGTTCATGGGTACAGAGTTTTTACCAAAGGGGATGACAATGCACTTTTTGGCATTTAGCTTGAGGCCATGCCTTTGACACCAGGCATCTGTCTCAGTGAGGCCCTTTTGTAGGATGTCCACATCGTTAGGAGTTTTGATTATGGCTCCTAGTTTGCAGTCATCTGCAAACTTCATTAGCCAAAGACCTTCTGTGTTAGCCTGTACTTCAGAGAAGTAGATGCCAAACAGGAGAGGACCCAGGACTGAACCCTGTGGTACTCCACTTGTCGTTGGTCAGAAGTCATATTTGGAGTCTACTGCTTTCACAGTGTGGGTTCTGTCAGTGAGCCAGTTGGAAACCCATCTTGTGACATAGGGATTTATACCTAGTTTAGTGAGTTTATCTATAATTCCAGAGTAGGGGATGGTGTCGAAATCCTTGGCAAGATCTAGATAGGTTGTGTGAACCACCTTACCCTCGTCTACAGCTTTGGTGACTGCTTCAAAGAAGTCTATCAGGTTAAGGAGACATGATCTGCCTTTTACAAACCCGAACTGGGTGGGGTCCAGAGTTTGGAGATTACCAGTGTCTTTGTTTATAAGTTCCATGATGACACGTTTCATGGCCTTGCAGACCAGGCTCATCAGGCTAATGGGGCAGTAGTTCCCGGGGTCTGTGGTGGCTCCCCACTTGTGGAATGGGATAACTGTCGATGTGCGCCATTCAGTGAGCACAATGCCTGATGTGAGGCTATGATTGAACATGGTACTTAGCTGGGGTGCCAGTTCATTCTGTAGTTCATGTAGAACACAGCCTGGGATGTTGACTGGTCCCATGGATGCTGTGTTCTTGACTTTGGAGAGTGTGGTTTTTACCTGTGCAGCCATGATTACAGGAACTTTGTATTCTTCCAGTATAGAGATGGGCCCTTTAGGGGGTAAGGGGGGGGTAAAGTTAGCACTGAACCTATCTGCCAGGATGCTGGCAATATCAGTTGGGTCTGTATATTTAGTGTCATTGTGCTGTAACTTAGAGCAGATCTGAGTGTTGCCATTGAGATTCTTGACATAGCTATAGAATGCTTTGTGGTTGTCTTTAGAATCAGTGGCAATTTTAGTTTCATAACTAGCTTTGGAGGATTTTATCAGTGATCGCAGCTTCTTACTGAGGCTGACCAGGGAGCTCCTCCACTCATGGGATTTTACTCTCTTTTGCAACAGTTTCTTCCTTCTGTTGTACAGTTTGCTTATGGCAGGAGACCATCAGATTGGCTTTCTTTTTTTGGAGGATAGTGTCTTGGTTCTGTTTGGAATAGCACGATCCATGCACTCGTGTAAGTGCTTATAAAGTGCAATTGTCTAGGATTCTGTAGTCATAACTGTATTGTCTGTCTGCATGGGTGTCATGAAGTTCAACACTTCTGTCTTAAGAAGCATGAAGTTGGCTTTGGAGAAATTTTTTACTGTGGTTTCCTTAATGGGGGGGTGGGGGCAGGATGTGGATATCTACAGTGATTAGCTTATGGTCGGATCGGACCAATGAGGCGCTGACTTCTGGTGTGGAACACGGGTCACTCATGTTGGTAATGACTAAATCTAGGATATTGTTCCCCTGGTGGGGGTGTGGATAAGTTGATCCATGGCATTGGAGTTTATGAATTCCAGAAAGCGTTGAGCAAAGGAGTTGATACATGAGTAATTTTCCCAGTTAATGATAGGGTAGTTGAAATCGCCCATTATTAGGTTGTTTGGTTGAACCCTAATATTTTCCAGTACATTAAGAAAAGAGTAGTGGGAATCCTGGGGTATGGTGGGGGATCTGTAGAAAGCTACAATTTGGACTGCAGTTTTGCCCAGAGGTTGTTGCACTTGGATAACCTCGGATGCATTATGCTGAGTAACTAGCCTGGAGGTGTGGATATCCTTAATGAATATGGACACACCTCTGCCTTTGGTGTTCTGGTCCCGGTTGGCTGAAAAGTGTGGTATGAGTTATAGCCTGGTAGTGCAGGGTGCTCTTTGGAGACTTGAACCAGGTCTCAGTCACTGCACAGATGTCGATGTTCTCCATTTTAAGGAGTGCTTCGAGTGAGTGCATTTTGAGATTTAGACTTCTAGCATTGAGTAGCATCACCCTCAGTTTTTGCTTGCCTGTTCCTGTTACGGTGGTGAATTTGTCAATTAAACCTTGCCTAAAAAAGGCACTGTAGGGGCGGCAAGAACCTTAGCCAGTATCTGGAATCCCAGGTGTGACAGGTGCAGGCCATCTCTGGAAAAGCATTTTGATCTGTCGATCATGTCATCCCAGGCAGACAGATACTGGATCCCTTTAAAATGACACCAGAAGCTTAGCCAATTGTGGAAGTCAATCATTTTGTCCTTGTACTGTGGTATCATTCTGGGTGATGGCAGAATGGTACTCAGGGCTAGGGTCATACCTGCCTGGGTTACAAGATTGGAGAGCTCTTCCATGTCTCTTTTTATGTTGTCCAGGGAGGTACGTCTCTGGTCTTTCACACCAACATGGACAATGACAGAGTCATATTTGTACTTGTTGTGGAGTGACCTGAGTGCATGGGTTATGTGGTGGATCCTGGTACCCGACAGGCAGCTGACAGTAACCTTCTCCTTATTTAGCCTGGTGAGTGGGACAGCAGAGTGCCTGACTACAGAGTCACCTATGACTAGTGTGTTGGGTATGTTGTTTTGCCTTATTGGCTGTTGTTGAGTGGCACACTGAGTCTGTGGGCTATGTGTCATTGGGTTGTGTTGGGGTGTGGAGGTTGCTTGCATTTCTAATATGGAGGTCTCTGTTGCTTGAGCAGATTATTATTGAGAGCCTCTGTGAATGTTTTTGTGTTTCTATGTGTGGATTTTGGTGGTGTAGATTTAGTGAGACTATGTGATGAGTGTGGTGTGGTGCAAATGTTTACCTTCTCCTCTTGACTGTCAAATTCAGTCTTGGTTAGACAGAGCTTTACCTCCAGTTTGGCTAGATAAGTGCATTTCTCACAGGTTGTAGTGTTGGGTGGTAGGAGGAGAGGGTTGTCTGTGTACATGAGGCAATTTCTACATTGTCCCAAGATGTCCAGATTCATCAGATAGACAGGAGAGAACACTGGGAGCTTACCCTTGGACATGCCCGAATAAAAGACTATTTTCCTCTAGATAAGTGTGGAATGTGAGTACAAGAGCTGTTTTTCTCTAAGCAACTGAGGAAAGTAAGTACCAAAACTGTTTTCCTCTAGGTAATGAGGAAGGTTGAGTGTTGTAATAATTAGTAGCTTATTTAGTGCTTACAACAAGTTCTGAACAAGTGCCGATCACAAATAAGCAAATTCAAGTACTAAAACTAAGAATCTGTACCTGGACTAAACAAGTTACAGGAAAGGGGGGAAACAAATGCAAATGCAGTCATAAAAACTAGTTCCAAAGGCAGCCATAGTAATGCTTTGATTTGTACTTGTAATGTATTCCATAGGTTAGTGATATTAAATAGTCCATAAAAAGCACAAACGCTGACTGTCACGTATATCGAAATGATGATGCTTCCAAGCCAAAATGCAGCAAACTATTTTATTATATCCAATATTGAAGTAGTTAAGCACTTTCACCCACTACTTGTGGTCTTCATCAGAACTACTAACACACATTCAACTATGGTTTAAATAAAAGTTTTGGCGGCAAATGGCCATTTAAAAAAAAATCTTCCCTTAAAGATATATACTCTACATTAATGAAATGTTCAGCATACCAATGAGCATTACGATTGTATTGAAATGTTAAAAAGTTATTAAAAAATGCTGATATTAATACTTGGTTCTAAAATTATTGCTTGAATAAATGTAATATTGTATCATGGCAGAACTGTAACAGCACTCTAATGTACTACCGTGCTGACGTAAATATTACTACATATTGATATGAACACACACTAAAATACTGCCACACTGATGAAAAAAAAAATAAAAAAAGAATAAATAATATAAAAAATAATAAATACCAGCAGCATAACCTTAATCAATAATTTAGGTAATCCAACAAAAAACTAAATGAATAATGTGTGTTGAATATTATCATAAAAAGTGCATATTTATATATGTAGCCCATCAGTTTATAATTTATAATTTCCTAGCCAAAATTGGTTTAATGGATATATGATCATTAAGACCTGGCAAAGCTGAAGCATCTGTGTACAATTGCCACCAAACCTCTTTGTATCCTAAGGTGGCCTTAATGTTACCCCCCCCCAGGATCAAATTTGACATTCTCTAAAATAGCAAACTTAAAAGAATATAAATTGCCATACTTTTCAATATGCCTATATAAGGCATTGTTAACAGCCTTCTTTCGGATACTATACAAATGATCATAAATATGTTTTTTAAAAAAAACTTTTTGTTTTCCCTATATAGTATAGGTTCATAGGTTCATAGGTTCATACTAGGCTATCTGCCCGAGGGCATTTACAAGCCTAGCCCATCGTTTTGTGGCTTACGCCACCCCTTTAGTATGGGGAACTATACCCATTATTTTGCTGTGCCTCTGTCAAGCAGTGACACTGAGGTAATCCCTGGGGTATATCTGCGATCTCCCATCCATTGGTCAAGATTTCTCTTGAACAAGGCCAGCGAGGTGCTCTGCCTCACATATACCGGGATTTTGTTCCACAGCATAGGGAGTCTTTGGGTGATGAATCTATCCCTCCAGCACGCCCTATTAATAGCCGTGTCGAGGTTTAAGTCTCCCGCCCTTGTGGCTCTGATGGATCTTTTGAGGTGAAGCATATTCATCAAATCTGGGTTTGACATGGCCTTGTATGTTAGGCAAAGGTCACCTCTGAGCAAGCGGTGGCGACTGAATAGAGCTGGAGTTCTTTCAGTCGGGCAGCATAGGACAGATTTTTGAGACCCTTTATCCTTTTGGTGAGGAACTTTTGTGGCCTCTCCAGCTGCTGCAAGTGTCGGGTCAGATACATTCCGAATGGGGCATTGTACTCAATCATTGGTCTGATGAGTGATGAGTAAAGGGAGACTATGACCTCCCTTGATCTAGATGAGAATCCCTTCATGATAAGGTGGGCAATGTAGAAGGTCTTCCTAACTACTTTAGCTACATGGGTGTCGAATGACAGACTACTATCAACCTGGGTCCCCAGGTCCCTGATAACTTCTTCTGTGCTCAGTGGATTGCCACCTATTTGGTAGCTAGGGGTAACCTTGTTTTTCCCGAAGGGTATGACTATGCATTTTTGGC
Source organism: Protopterus annectens (assembly GCF_019279795.1). Lineage (NCBI taxonomy): Eukaryota > Metazoa > Chordata > Ceratodontiformes > Protopteridae > Protopterus > Protopterus annectens. The sequence continues at coordinate 1,073,270,415 of NC_056730.1, read as the reverse complement.
ATTTAACTTTAGGCCATGGCTCTGGCACCAGTTATCCGTTTCTGTGAGACCCTTCTGAAGGATATCTGTGTCAGATGTGTTTTCTACTATGGCGCCCAGTTTGCAGTCATCTGCAAACTTTGTCAGCCATAACCCTCCTGTGTTTGCTTGTACTTCGGAAAAGTAGATGCCAAACAAGAGTGGGCCCAGGACTGAGCCCTGTGGGACACCACTTGTGACAGGCTTTGAGTCTGACATGGCGCCAGCAACTCTGACCCTGTGGGTTCTGTCACTCAGCCAGTTTGCAACCCATCTTGTGATGTATGGGTTAACATTTAAGCTGATGAGTTTTTCAATGATACCCGAGTGGGTTATTGTATCGAAGGCCTTTGCCAGATCGAGGTAGGCTGTATGGGCTGCCTTTCCCTCATCAATGGCTTTGGTGACTGTTTCGGAAAAGTCAACCAAGTTTAAAAGGCATGATCTGCCTTTGACAAAGCCAAACTGGGTTGGATCCAAAGTCTGCAAATTCCCTATGTCTTTATTTATGAGGTCCATTATGATCCTCTCCATGGCTTTGCAGATAAGGCTTGTTAAGCTAATGGGCGGTAATTTCAGGGTCGGTGGAGGCACCGCCTTTGTGAAGTGGGACCACAGTTGCAGTGCGCCACTCCTGGGTGCGTATCCAGAGGTAAGACTTTGATTAAACAGCTGTCCTAGCTGTGGGTTTAATTCCTCATTGAGTTCGTGGAGCACACAGCCGGGGACACCATCAGGTCCCATGGATGCTGTGTTTTTGCTTTGGAGAGAGCAGTTCTCACTTGGGCTGGAGATGTTTGGGGGCTGCAATCGTTTGGTATAGATATCTCTCCTTTTGCGGGGGAGCGGGGGGAGAAGTTTGCACTGAACCTGTCAGCCAGTATGTTGGCAATGTCTGTAGGATCAGTAATCTTCACATCATTTTGAACTAGTTCTGAGCATATCTGGGAGTTTCCTCCCAGGTTTCTAACATAGCTAAAGAAGGCCTTATGATTGTCTTTTGAGTCTTTAGCTATTTTTCTCTCAAAATTTGCTTTGGATGATTTTATGAGAGCTCTTAGTTTTTTACTTATAGTGATCAAGGGTGTCTTACCTTTTAAGGATTTTGCTCTATCTTGTAGTAGCTTCCTCCTTTTGTTGTAGAGTGTGTTTATGGCTGGGGTCCACCAGACTGGACGCTTGCCTTTGGTACAAAGAGTCTTTGTTTTGCTTGGGATTGCCTTATCCATGCAGCCTGCAGGTGCTGGTAGAAGGCATTTGTAAGTGATTCAGCGGCTTGAGTACTGTTTTCCGCCGCTCGGGGCCTTAAAGGAGACCACACTAGTCTTTAGAAGTGTGAAGTCGGCTTTGAGAAGTTCTTTACTGTGGTCTTTTTATTTCAGGTGGGGTGGGATGAGGACCTCCAGCGAGATTAGTTTGTGATCTGATCTCACCAGTGAGGGTATACTTCGGTGTTGAACATTGTGCTCCCATGTTCGTGATGATGAGATCAAGTATGTTATCTCCTCTTGTAGGGATGGTGACTAGTTGTTCCATGGCATTTGAGTTTATGAATTCCAGGAACTTTTGGGCTAGGGTGTTTGGGCTTGAGTAGTGTTCCCAGTCTATATTAGGGTAATTGAAGTCACCTAGTATGATGGTGTTTGGTGATACATTTATCCCCTCTAGTGTTTTCAGGAAGGCCATGTGAGGTTCCTGAGTTTGTGAGGGTGGCCTGTAACATGCTACAATTTGCAGAGCAGTCTTGCCTATGGTTAATTGCACCTGGATGGTCTCCGATGCATCGTGCGTTGCCACCAGTCTTGAGGTGTGGGTGTCCTTGATGAATATGGGTACCCCCCCTCCTTTCTTGGTATTGTCCGGATTTTGGGGCCGGAACGCATGATATGAGGTAAAGCCTGATAGTGCTGGGGTGCTCTCAGGAGCCTTGAACCAGGTTTCTGTCACAGCACAGACATCGATGTTCTCCATACTGAGAAGGGCCCCGAGTGCGTGCATTTTGAGATTTAGACTTATGGCATTGAGCAGCATTACCCTTAGTTTTTTTTCCTTTTTTGTGTTCTAGGGTGGTAGGTTTAGAATTTGAACCTTGCCTAAAAAAGGCACTATGGGGGTGGCAAGAGCCTTTGCCAATATCCGGAATCCCAGGGTGACAGGTGCAAGCCGTCCCTTGAAGCAGCGTGGCTTGTCCAGCATGTCATCCCAGGCAGACAGACACTGGATCCCCTTTGAATGACACCAGTGTTTAAGCCAATTGTTAAAGCTGATCATCTTATCTCTGTATTGTGGCATCATTCTTGGTGAAGGTAGGATACTGCTCAAGGTCAGGGTCATACCTGCCTGGGCTACATAATCAGAGAGCTCCTCAATGTCTCTTTTCATGTAGTCCAAGGAGGTACGTCTCAGGTCGTTTACACCAGCGTGGACAATGACTGAGTCGTATTTGTACCTGCTGTTGAGAGACCTGAGTGCTTGCGTTATGTGGCGGATTCTAGCGCCCGACAGGCAGCTTACTGTGACCTTCTCCTTACTCAGTCTGGTGAGCGGGACGTCAGTGTGTCTGACTATGGAGTCACCAATGACTAGTGTGTCTGGCATTGTGTTTGGTCTTAAGGGCTGTGACTGTTTGACACTCTGACTGTGAGGTCTATGTGTTGCAGGTGTTGTGTTCTGAGGTGGTGGTTGTTTGGGTGTCTGCTTTGGTGGCCTCTGCTGTTTTGGTAGATTTTTGATCAGAGCCTCCGGTATGTCTTTGTGTGTTTATGTGTATGATTTGAGGTTGTGATGGTACTATGTGAGACTGGGTCTATAGTGTGTGTGGTAACCTTCTCCTCCTGACTGGTCTTGCCAGTCCTATGTTGAGAGAGCTCAGCCTCCAGTTTGGCCGTATAGTTGCATCTCTCGCATGTATTTGTGTTTTGTGGGAGGAGGAGAGGGTTGTCTGTGTACATGAGGCAATTGTAACATTGCCTCAATATTCCCAGATTCACCAGCTGAGCAGGAGAGGACACTAGCAACTGATCCCTCGACATGCTAGAAGGAATAGACAAAAAAACTTTAAAAAAGATTCTGGGGGACGTGGGTGACTGAGAAATGGGGGTTTGCCTTTTTGGGGTACTATCTATGACAAGAGTGCCGTATCAAGGTAATAAGTACTGTAGGAGCAAGTGCTAGGTTTAACAGATAGAGAATAGTCTACTTGGAGTCAAGTAGAGATGATCTTTTTAGTTATAGGATACGCTGATTAGATCAGTAGTATAGTTCGAGGAAGGTAGTCTTAAGGGAAAATTTGAAGAGTGGACTTTAGGTAGCCCGAATAGTTTAAACCTGCTTAACCGGCGCTGCCCTAGTGTGCAACAGTGGCAACTCCACGCTAAAACGCGCTTTATAGCAGGGGGCTTGAAAAGACAGGAAATGACCCAAAATGGCCAATAGACTACAAGTTACTGCCTTAAACCACTCCTCTAAGGACAAACAGGCAGCTCAGTACTCCCCACTCTCACTGGTGAGTAAAGAAACTTCCCCCTGACCAAACAAGGAAAATGGAGAAACACAGGAACAAAGACAAAGCCCAGGGATCAGCAAAATCTGGTCTCTGGAACACTAGTTAGGAAAGTATGGAAAACAAGGATATTTTTTTTGTTTTTCAAGTTTTTTTACAGAAAAGCAGAAAACACAATAAATGCTATGATTTTCGACTAAATGCTATCAAGAAGCTAGTACACTTGAGTGTATTAGCCTGTAGTTTAACTTTTAGGCAAAACTTAAACTAGCAAGTGCAGTAAACAGTTTTAGCTTATAAACACAGTAAAAACAGTGTAAACTTTGATAAAACAAGCAGAAACAGTAGTCGAAAGGCACAAAAAGTCGAAAAAGCCAAGAAAAATACTTAAAATCTGGAAAGGTAGTCTTTTCTGGTCTCTGCTGCTAGAGGAACACTGCTGGCCACCACGAGGAGCTCTGCTGAGTTCTCAATAGCTGGAAAAGCCCGCCAAAACGTGCTTTATAGCAGGGGGCTGGGAAAGACAGGAAATGACCCAAAATGGCCAATAGACTACAAGTTACTGCCTTAAACCACTCCTCTAAGGACAAACAGGCAGCTCAGTACTCCCCACTCTCACTGGTGAGTAAAGAAACTTCCCCTGACCAAACAAGGAAAATGGAGAAACACAGGAACCAAGACAAAGCCCAGGGATCAGCAAAATCTGGTCTCTGGAACACTAGTTAGGAAAGTATGGAAAACAAGGATATATTTTTGTTTTTCAAGTTTTTACAGAAAAGCAGAAAACACAATAAATGCTATGATTTTCGACTAAATGCTATCAAGAAGCTAGTACACTTGAGTGTATTAGCCTGTAGTTTAACTTTTAGGCAAAACTTAAACTAGCAAGTGCAGTAAACAGTTTTAGCTTATAAACACAGTAAAAACAGTGTAAACTTTGATAAAACAAGCAGAAACAGTAGTCGAAAGGCACAAAAAGTCGAAAAAGCCAAGAAAAATACTTAAAATCTGGAAAGGTAGTCTTTTCTGGTCTCTGCTGCTAGAGGAACACTGCTGGCCACCACGAGGAGCTCTGCTGAGTTCTCAATAGCTGGAAAAGCCCGCCAAAACGTGCTTTATAGCAGGGGGCTGGGAAAGACAGGAAATGACCCAAAATGGCCAATAGACTACAAGTTACTGCCTTAAACCACTCCTCTAAGGACAAACAGGCAGCTCAGTACTCCCCACTCTCACTGGTGAGTAAAGAAACTTCCCCCTGACCAAACAAGGAAAATGGAGAAACACAGGAACCAAGACAAAGCCCAGGGATCAGCAAAATCTGTTCTCTGGAACACTAGTTAGGAAAGTATGGAAAACAAGGATTTTTTTTTGTTTTTTTCAAGTTTTTTTACACAAAAGCAGAAAACACAATAAATGCTATGATTTTCGACTAAATGCTATCAAAAGCTAGTACACAATGGTACCAGTATCTGGTACATGTTGTACACTTAGCCATATATACCACAAATTAGGAATTGCAATTGCCCTGCCTAAATCTAATACGTGTTTTATTAATATTATCCAATGTTATTGCGTCTTTCTCCATAATATGTGTACATTGATTGCACCGTCCACATTTCATTGTGTGTTTCTCATAATCCTTTGCCCTTTCACTATTTTTGTGTTCTAAATACATCATCAGATTATTACCCATTTTGTACAGAAACATTGGTCTACTACCTACTATGTCCATAATATCCTGATCAGCTAGCAGCACATTCCAATTATGAATCAAAATATTCTTAATTTTGTTTACATGAGGTCCATATTCCAGAATACAAGCCCATTGATAACCCTGCACCTTAGCTGGTTCCAATCTAACTAAACTTAGGGCATTATTCCACCTATGATTGGCACCCAATAATGGGGATATTTCTTGTCCCATTCCTCAATAATATATAATGTAACATCTGTCATCATTTTGGTACAATATCCCCTTTCTTTAAATAGGCTAGTGATGAAGTTCAGTTCATTAACCATATCATTATAAGTTGACGTCATACGTGCTGCTCTTATACATTGACCCTTATATATGTTGTATAACAATTTTCTGGGATGGTTGCTGGTATATTCCAAATACCCATTAGAGAAGGTATTTGTTCTAAAAATACTGGATTTGAATCCTTCATCACCTTTAAAAATATATGTGTTCAAGTACGCTATTCCTTCTCTATTACTCAAGTGTGTGAATCTCAAAAACTGACTGCTTTGGTTCAAATAATCTAAAAATGTATCTAAACACACAGAACTACCATCCCAAAGGATATATATGTCATCTAAAAATCTAGAATAATATTTCACATACTGAAAATATTCACTGTTGAACACAAATGATTCTTCCCAGTCTAGCATAACCAAGTTGGCAAGAATGGGGGCACAATTAAACCGATTTTGGCTAGGAAACTATAAATTATAAACTGATGGGTTACATATATAAATATATACTTTTTATGATAATATTCAACACACATTATTCATTTAGTTTTTTGTTGGATTACCTAAATTATTGATTAATGTTATGCTGCAGGTATTTATTATTTTTTATATTATTTATTATTTTTTATATTTTTTTTCATCAGTGTGGTAGTATTTTAGTGTGTGTTCATATCAATGTGTAGTAATATTTACATCAGCACACTAGTACTTTAGAGTACTGTTACAGTTATGCCATGATACAATATTACGTTTATTCAAGCAATATTTTTAGAACCAAGTATTAATATAAGCATTTTTTAATAATTTTTTAACATTTCAATACAATCGTAATGCTTAGTGGTATGCTGAGCATATCATTAATGTAGAGTATATATCTTTAAGGGAAGATTTTTTTAAATGGCCATTTGGCGCCAAAACTTTAGTTGAATGTGTGTTAGTAGTTCTGATGAAGCCCTCATGTAGTGGGTGAAAGTGCTTAACTACTTCAATATTAGATGTAATAAAATAGTTTGCTGCATTTTGGCTTGGAAGCATCATCATTTCGATATACGTGACAGTCAGCGTTTGTGCTTTTTGTGGACTATTTAATTTCTGTTGACTTAACACTTTATAGGCTAGTGCTATAATATTGAGTTAGGAACCTTTCCCAACAGTGAGTCTTCTCCATTTGTTGTTGCTGTAGATTTAGGTCTTTAGTAGGCCACTGAGTATATGAAGAATCATGCTAATCTATCTGGGTAGTTGAATGATTTAAGATCAATCATTTTCCTGGTTAAAAGTCTTTGGGGCCTTTTCATTTGAGCAATGTGCATGGATATGTGCATACTAAAGGTGGCTAATAAGGGAAGAATACACTGGTGGGAAGAATTCTTTAGATACTTAATATAGTTCCTCGGAAATTACCTGGGCCAGGATGAAGGAATAAATCCTGACTATGGTGGAAACATGACAGTCAAATAAAAGAGAATTGTCCAAATCAATACTAGGTCTCTTACAAATGCATCTGTCTGAACAGGAGTACCATTTATAACATATGAAGCGGGAGCAACTTTTCTATCAAGTATTACTCTCCTGCACTTTTTTAGTTTGAGACACCAAATATGTGCATATTCCAGCCCTTGAAAGAACTGTTTAGTATCAGCGGATGAGTAAATAACAGTGTCCAGTTTGCAGTCATCAACAAACACGATCAACCACACTTCTGGGAATATTACTTTGTTATCTGCAAAATAAATGCCAAACAAGAAAGAGCCCAGAGCAGATCTCCATTTCACCACACTAGTTACAACTTCACATTCATAAAGGAAACCATTAATTTTCACAAGATGGGATCTATTGGATTACAGTTTGCAATCCAGTGAATAATGTATGCATTTACATTAAACTTGTCTAATTTTTCAATAATACCAGCATGTGAGATTGTGTAAAAAGCCAACGCCAGATTGGGATAAGCAGTGTGCACAGAATTACCACTGTCCACAACCCCTTTAATCTTTTTAAAGAAACTTACTAGGTTCAGGAGACATGATCTGCTCTTCACAAAACTAAACTGATTTGGATCTATATCATTTAAGTTGCTTATGCCTGTATAGAATGAGTTCTGTTTTGATTCATCCATGGTTTTGAATACAAGACTGGGGAGGCTGGTGGCTCTATAAATACCTGAGTCTGCTGAAGGGCGACCATTGTGTAGGACAGTCACAGTTGGTGTTCTCCAATCATCAGAACAAACCCTGTGGATGGGGTTTATAAATGATTAAGACCTTTGCAATTAAATTGCATGTAAGTGTCTAATGTGACACATTGTTGCTTAATGCTTATATAATTACAGCTGATGCAGATACAGAGTTTTGTAACATAATGAGTTGTCATTAATGTTTTTGGGATGTTAATGAGCCTGCATCTCACTGGGCTGCTGTATGAAGCAATAAACAACACTTCCACTGGCTAAGGCTGTGAGTGGTGACTGAGACAGCTTGTTTGAACTGAGCTCAACTGAGGTGAGCTACCAGCCAGAACTCTGAGCTGAGATACCAGATGACTACAGGGTTCTGAGCTTCTCAAAAACCATAAATTGCCTGTTTTTTTGTTTTTGCTTGATTATACTATTTACTGCACTTTCATTGTGTTCTGCTTATTTAATATTGTATTGTAATACTGTAAACTAAACTGCATGGTTTGTACTGCATTTGTCTGCCTTACTGTGCTTGTTAATTTGTATTTTGTTGCTATTTTCAGTTTGCAAAGCTTTTTTTTGCTATTTTCACTGTTTGCAAAGTAATTGTTGCTACTTTTCACTGTTTGCAAAACATCTGTTCTGTTTGTTCTGTTTCCCAGACAAGCAGTGTTTTAAAAATTTGATTTGTTTGCTGTTTAAAACATTCTTTAGCGTCTTCTTGCTGTTCTATTCTGCTGTTTAAAACATTTGTAATGTCTCACTGCTGTTTAAAACATTTTTAGTGTTTCCCACATAAATTAGTGTAGCTAGTAGCTGTAGCATTGTCCAGATACAGGTTTGCTGCATCTGGGTCTGTTTGTAATGGTTGTTGTATTCTGAGCAAATTTTTCAAGTCAACTTTGATTGGAAGGGGCCCTTCTGCACACTTGTGAGAAAAGTGTGCTGAATGGAACCTGTCCTGTAAAGGGTTATTGGTCTAAGGCTTGGAGTAAGCATCCTCATTGGTTCTTTTGAGTTTTTAAATTTTTTTAAGTTCTTAACTTCTGGTATTTAGCCCTACATTTGAGCAGGTTTCTGCTTGTTAGCATGTTGTGCAGTGCCACACACTGCCAGACAACTGGGGGGACATAGCTGGACAGATACTTTTGACAATTTTCCCTTAGATACAGTTGTAGTACATTAGTGTAGTCCTCATCATTAGTACATCTCAGGTCTAAGAAGTAGTGAGCTTTGACCTATTAAACCACCAGCCAAAAACCCCATCAGAGATATCCATTTGCAGAGCACCTCCTAGATCAGTCCTGAAAGCACCCCTTTTGTGATAACAGTTCTTCAAACCTAGAATCATGGACAGTTGGACTACCCTTGTTTCTCCTGCCAGCCCTGTCGACTTGGGTCTCCTGAGACATAGTAGGAACTACCTCATGTACACTGACAACCCTCTACTAATAACTCACTCTAGTACAGAGTGCGACAGATGTATCTACACCAAGAATCGTGAATCCCTGCTCTCTCACACTTGAAACAGTAACACTGGAGAGGTTGTCAACTCACCCACCACTACTCATGAACACAGTACTACTACTCATACACATAGTATGCATCCAACACATAAATCAACATATGCAGAGGTTCTCTTAAAAAGCTTACTGAATCACCAGAGAAATCCAGAACAAAAGACTGCTACAACTAACACAGTTCCGACAGCACCCGAGACACATAGCAACATCAGTGTCTCAGCTGCCAAGCCTTTAAGGAGTAACACTCAAAAAACAAATTTTCTTGTCACTGGAGACATAGTGAGATACATGGATGTCCCACTCACCAGGTTAGATAAGGAGAAAGTCATGGTCAGCTGCCTGTCCGGTGCAGAGATTCATCAGATCATGCATGCACTCATGTTTCTTGGCAACAAGTACCATTATGACTCTGTCATAACTCATGTTGGAGTGAATGACCTGAGACGTACCTCACTGGACTATATGAAGAGAGACATGATTGAGCTCTCTGAGTATGTGTCCCAGGCAGGTATGTCCCTAACTTTGAGCAGCATATTACCCTCACATAGGATGATGCCACAATATGATTTATTTCAATAATTGGATATGTTTTTGTGTCATTTAAAGGGAATCCAGTTTCTGTCAGACAGGGATGACATGGCTGACAAACCTTACTGCTTTGCCAGAGACAATTTGTACCTGACACCACTAGGCTTTGGCTGCTGGCAAAGGGTCTTGCCTCCTCCATAGTGCATTTTTTAGACAAGGTCTCAAAAACAAAATTGCTGACATGAAAATTGCCAGCCATAACAAAATAAGGGTTATGCTATGAAACATTAGGAGTATAAAGCAAAGAACTGCACACCCTGGAAGCACTTCTATACTGGAGGATATAGATGTCTGTGCAGTCACAGAAACTTGGTTCAAGGCCTCATAAAGTACCCTGGCCTTGCAAGGCTACAAGGTCTTCCACACCCTCAGACCACAAAATAAATGTGTAAGAACCAAAGGAAGTGTTTCTATCTATATTAGAGATAAACTCACATCCTAACTAGTTAGACTAGACAACTCAATGGAGTTACTCCAAACTTGGTGCAGTTATTGACTCCCCAATTGATGTCAGTATATTTCAGTAGGGTCTTATGCAGACTAGTGACTGGTGTCTTAGTCATAAACTGAATGTAAAGAAATGCATCATCATTCCCTTTGGTAAAAACAATGTCACTTCATACTATCAAATTAACAACAATACCCTAGGTACATAGAAAGTGGGAAGAGATCTGAGATAACATGTAGAATGTAACCTTAACTGTAGTAAGGTAGGCATACTACATAGTACACTTGATTAGCAAAGGCATAGCCTCTAGAGCAAAGGAGGTTATAACTCCTCTATACTGCTACTAATCAGGCCCATAATTAAGTATAACACCCCTTTCGGCATGTATTGTACAAAGCACCTGCAGTAATTGGAGAGACCTCAGAGGTTTATAACTAAGAAGATCAAGGGACTACATCACATACCTTAAACAGACTAATTAAAGTCCCTGCCACTATACTCAGTATTGTATAGGCTTTTAAGGGGAGACTTATGCCTGGCATGCAGAGAAATCTCTGACCCAAACCTAATTAATTTGTTGTGCATCCATAAATCAAACATGATTAGAGCTAACTGTTCAAGGGACCTAAATATGGCCTGTGACTTGAATACAATATGCTGGAGGGACAGATTTGTTTCCCAGCAACTACCGCATTTTTTGGAATGGGCTGCCAATTCATGTGAAGCAGAGCACCTTTATGACACTGTTCAAAATCATTTTCCTGGTTAAAAGTCTTTGGGGCCTTTTCATTTGAGCAATGTGCATGGATATGTGCATACTAAAGGTGGCTAATAAGGGAAGAATACACTGGTGGGAAGAATTCTTTAGATACTTAATATAGTTCCTCGGAAATTACCTGGGCCAGGATGAAGGAATAAATCCTGACTATGGTGGAAACATGACAGTCAAATAAAAGAGAATTGTCCAAATCAGTACTAGGTCTCTTACAAATGCATCTGTCTGAACAGGAGTACCATTTATAACATATGAAGCGGGAGCAACTTTTCTATCAAGTATTACTCTCCTGCACTTTTTTAGTTTGAGACACCAAATATGTGCATATTCCAGCCCTTGAAGGAACTGTTTAGTATCAGCGGATGAGTAGATAACAGTGTCCAGTTTGCAGTCATCAACAAACACGATCAACCACACTTCAGGGAATATTACTTTGTTATCTGCAAAATAAATGCTAAACAAGAAAGGGCCCAGAGCAGATCTCCATTTCACCACACTAGTTACAACTTCACATTCATAGAGGAAACCATTAATTTTCACAAGATGGGATCTATTGGATTACAGTTTGCAATCCAGTGAATAATGTATGCATTTACATTAAACTTGTCTAATTTTTCAATAATACCAGCATGTGAGATTGTGTAAAAAGCCAACGCCAGATTGGGATAAGCAGTGTGCACAGAATTACCACTGTCCACAACCCCTTTAATCTTTTTAAAGAAACTTACTAGGTTCAGGAGACAGGATCTGCTCTTCACAAGACTAAACTGTTTTGGATCTATATCATTTAAGTTGCTTATGCCTGTATAGAATGAGTTCTGTTTTGATTCATCCATGGTTTTGAATACAAGACTGGGGAGGCTGGTGGCTCTATAAATACCTGAGTCTGCTGAAGGGCGACCATTGTGTAGGACAGTCACAGTTGGTGTTCTCCAATCATCAGAACAAACCCTGTGGATGGGGTTTATAAATGATTAAGACCTTTGCAATTAAATTGCATGTAAGTGTCTAATGTGACACACTGTTGCTTAATGCTTATATAATTACAGCTGATGCAGATGCAGAGTTTTGTAACATAATGAGTTGTCATTAATGTTTTTGGGATGTTAATGAGACTGCATCTCACTGGGCTGCTGTATGAAGCAATAAAGAACACTTCCACTGGCTAAGGCTGTGAGTGGTGACTGAGACAGCTTGTTTGAACTGAGCTCAACTGAGGTGAGCTACCAGACAGAACTCTGAGCTGAGATACCAGATGACTACAGGGTTCTGAGCTTCTCAAAAACCATAAATTGCCTGTTTTTTTGTTTTTGCTTGATTATACTATTTACTGCACTTTCATTGTGTTCTGCTTATTTAATATTGTATTGTAATACTGTAAACTAAACTGCATGGTTTGTACTGCATTTGTCTGCCTTACTGTGCTTGTTAATTTGTATTTTGTTGCTATTTTCAGTTTGCAAAGCTTTTTTTTGCTATTTTCACTGTTTGCAAAATAATTGTTGCTACTTTTCACTGTTTGCAAAACATCTGTTCTGTTTGTTCTGTTTCCCAGACAAGCAGTGTTTTAAATAATTGATTTGTTTAAAACATTCTTTAGCGTCTTCTTGCTGTTCTATTCTGCTGTTTAAAACATTTATAATGTCTCACTGCAAAACATTTTTAGTGTTTCCCAAATAAATTAGTGTAGCTAGTAGCTGTAGCATTGTCCAGATACAGGTTTGCTGCATCTGGGTCTGTTTGTAATGGTTGTTGTATTCTGAGCAAATTTTTCAAGTCAACTTTGATTGGAAGGGGCCCTTCTGCACACTTGTGAGAAAAGTGTGCTGAATGGAACCTGTCCTGTAAAGGGTTATTGGTCTAAGGCTTGGAGTAAGCATCCTCATTGGTTCTTTTGAGTTTTTAAATTTTTTTAAGTTCTTAACTTCTGGTATTTAGCCCTACATTTGAGCAGGTTTCTGCTTGTTAGCATGTTGTGCAGTGCCACACACTGCCAGACAACTGGGGGGACATAGCTGGACAGATACTTTTGACAATTTTCCCTTAGATACAGTTGTAGTACATTAGTGTAGTCCTCATCATTAGTACATCTCAGGTCTAAGAAGTAGTGAGCTTTGACCTATTAAACCACCAGCCAAAAACCCCATCAGAGATATCCATTTGCAGAGCACCTCCTAGATCAGTCCTGAAAGCACCCCTTTTGTGATAACAGTTCTTCAAACCTAGAATCATGGACAGTTGGACTACCCTTGTTTCTCCTGCCAGCCCTGTCGACTTGGGTCTCCTGAGACATAGTAGGAACTACCTCATGTACACTGACAACCCTCTACTAATAACTCACTCTAGTACAGAGTGCGACAGATGTATCTACACCAAGAATCGTGAATCCCTGCTCTCTCACACTTGAAACAGTAACACTGGAGAGGTTGTCAACTCACCCACCACTACTCATGAACACAGTACTACTACTCATACACATAGTATGCATCCAACACATAAATCAACATATGCAGAGGTTCTCTTAAAAAGCTTACTGAATCACCAGAGAAATCCAGAACAAAAGACTGCTACAACTAACACAGTTCCGACAGCACCCGAGACACATAGCAACATCAGTGTCTCAGCTGCCAAGCCTTTAAGGAGTAACACTCAAAAAACAAATTTTCTTGTCACTGGAGACATAGTGAGATACATGGATGTCCCACTCACCAGGTTAGATAAGGAGAAAGTCATGGTCAGCTGCCTGTCCGGTGCAGAGATTCATCAGATCATGCATGCACTCATGTTTCTTGGCAACAAGTACCATTATGACTCTGTCATAGCTCATGTTGGAGTGAATGACCTGAGATGTACCTCACTGGACTATATGAAGAGAGACATGATTGAACTCTCTGAGTATGTGTCCCAGGCAGGTATGTCCCTAGCTTTGAGCAGCATATTACCCTCACATAGGATGATGCCACAATATGATTTATTTCAATAATTGGATATGTGTTTGTGTCATTTAAAGGGGAATCCAGTTTCTATCAGACAGGGATGACATGGCTGACAAACCTTGCTGCTTTGCCAGAGACAATTTGTACCTGACACCACAAGGCTTTGGATGCTGGCAAAGGGTCTTGCCTTCTCCATAGTGCCTTTTTTAGACAAGGTCTCAAAAACAAAATTGCTGACATGAAAATTGCCAGCCATAACAAAATAAGGGTTATGCTACGAAACATTAGGAGTATAAAGCAAAGAACTGCACACCCTGGAAGCACTTCTATACTGGAGGATATAGATGTCTGTGCAGTCACAGAAACTTGGTTCAAGGCCTCATAAAGTACCCTGGCCTTGCAAGGCTACAAGGTCTTCCACACCCTCAGACCACAAAATAAATGTGTAAGAACCAAAGGAAGTGTTTCTATCTATATTAGAGATAAACTCACATCCTAACTAGTTAGACTAGACAACTCAATGGAGTTACTCCAAACTTGGTGCAGTTATTGACTCCCCAATTGATGTCAGTATATTTCAGTAGGGTCTTATGCAGACTAGTGACTGGTGTCTTAGTCATAAACTGAATGTAAAGAAATGCATCATCATTCCCTTTGGTAAAAACAATGTCACTTCATACTATCAAATTAACAACAATACCCTAGGTACATAGAAAGTGGGAAGAGATCTGAGATAACATGTAGAATGTAACCTTAACTGTAGTAAGGTAGGCATACTACATAGTACACTTGATTAGCAAAGGCATAGCCTCTAGAGCAAAGGAGGTTATAACTCCTCTATACTCGTTACTAATCAGGCCCATAATTAAGTATAACACCCCTTTCGGCATGTATTGTACAAAGCACCTGCAGTAATTGGAGAGACCTCAGAGGTTTATAACTAAGAAGATCAAGGGACTACATCACATACCTTAAACAGACTAATTAAAGTCCCTGCCACTATACTCAGTATTGTATAGGCTTTTAAGGGGAGACTTATGCCTGGCATGCAGAGAAATCTCTGACCCAAACCTAATTAATTTGTTGTGCATCCATAAATCAAACATGATTAGAGCTAACTGTTCAAGGGACCTAAATATGGCCTGTGACTTGAATACAATATGCTGGAGGGACAGATTTGTTTCCCAGCAACTACCGCATTTTTTGGAATGGGCTGCCAATTCATGTGAAGCAGAGCACCTTTATGACACTGTTCAAAAATGAACCTTCATGAGTGGATGGGGCACCATAAATTCTTACCTGGGTTAGTGCCCACAACCCTCCTGAACATGGGCATTCATTACTAAATACAATCCTAGATATTGACTACAGTATCTATCATATTACATTGGGATGAAACAGTTAGGCCTAAAATGTCCTCTGGGTCGATATCCTAGTAACCTCCTATGATCGTATGATATTGAAAGGGAATAAGAAGGTATTATAGGAGTTCAAAGGGACAAATTTCAGAGCAAGTTGTTTTTCTTAATTATAGAATTTTAACCAGTACTATACCTGTTATTGCCAATATGCAGGAAGGAAGTACTTCATTTAAATATGTGTGTGGGAGGGACATAGTAGCTTTCAACAGTCCCTGATTTTCCAAAATGACTCTAATTTTGGTATGCTTTTTATAAAATTTGTGGCTTTTCTGGCAAATCAGTAAAGGTTGCAATCATAAATAAAGATGACAGATATTTGAATTTCAGATGTAATATCCTTCAGAAAAGCAAGATAAAGCAATGCATGTTATTCTAACAAGTTTCTAAGTAAAGGTAGCAAGTATCCATGGTTGTGGCCCTTTGTGCATCATTATATTTAGCTTTCATCAAATTTCTTGATGAAGAGGGTGAAGAATATTGGGAGGGGGTTGCTGTGGGTTGGATGCTGTATTTTAACAGAAGTGAGCTAAGGGATAACCTCCTATATTACACCTATTTATGTATTCCTTCATTTAATCACAATCAAGCTTCTGAGGCATATAATCACAGTCACACAACTGATTGCAATTGCAGGTAATGTGTCTGTGTGTGGGAGTAGTGTAGATGCTCTCAACTTTGTCTGATTTTTGCCGACTGTGTCTAATTTTGCCATACATTTTGCTATGATTTTAAAGTTTATGTCTTTTCTTGCAAGTCAGATGGGATTGGATGACAGACATTTGAGTTTCAGACCTAATAGCCATCAAGAAACATGCTAATGTAAAGCCTGATATTTTAGCTAGTTCCTAGGTATGTAAAGTCAAAAGTGTGTGTGTGTGTGTGTGTGTGTGTGTGTGTGTGTGTGTGTGTGTGTGTGTGTGTGTGTGTGTGTTTCATGGTGGCAGTCGATTGTACACTGTGTTCTGATAGCAGTGAGCTATGAAGATGAAGTCATATGTGGCAGTTATCTATGTATTTATTTATCCATTCAAACAATCAAACATCTGAGGTATCTATAATTGATGACAGATACAGCTATTTTTGTGTGTAAGGGTTAAAATAAACTACTGTGGCCAAATGTTATTTTTATTTCACTTTGATTTCTGAAATGTATTCAATCACAGTTGACAATATTAACTTACATTGCTGGGTGCAAGGATGTTTATGGGCAGAAATATTTGACACTGTTACCATTTGCTTGAGTTATTTTTTGCATTGCAGAAGGTATGCACATTTGTGTGTAACACCAAATGGAATACTATACTTTCTTCTCTTTACTATGCCCATAAAAATGTTATAATCCATATTATTTATTGTGATAGATCTCCAATTCTTCACATCTTTCTTCAATATACATTTTAATATCCCACTGCATAACTCTTCATAAACAAAACCTTCCTTCAGCCATTCATTCAGTAAATTTATAGGATACCTTCTTTGCCAGTCCATTGACTTCTTATACATTTCATACCCTATATCAACTGGACCTGACACTATATCAGCATTTACTTTCTTAAATACTTCATCCAATTCACTAATAGTAATTTGTTTATCAGGTTATTCCTTATCTTGTTCTGGAAATGCCCTTACTTTCTATTTTCTCCTTTTTTTCCAATCTTATACTCTTGTACATATGTTCCACATGCTATATTTATTTATTTATTTATTTTGCATATGTTGACCAGGATAGTCCGACTGGATACATGCCCATTTTCAGCGGAGGCCTGGGAAGAAAAGCTCCAAACTTACAAACAGATAAAGGCAAGCAAGTTACAGTATATGCACAAATATATTGTATTAACATACAAGTTACAGTCTCACATTTCAAGCTTATGAAGAGTACAGTTTATATACAGAAATATATACAAATATGTTACAATTTCTCTTATCAGACCTATAGGTGCAGCTTATATACAGAGTATCTACAAAGATATTACACTTTCTCTTTTCACACCTTTTAGTGTAAGAGGTTAGTTGCCATGAATAAGAAATTGCAGGGATATGGAAGAAGATGAGGTTTTAGTCTGGGTTAGATCAAGGATAGCGAAGTGAGTTTTAAAATACTGGGTTAGACTTTTTTTAGCTGATTAAGGGAAGGGTTCAGAGTAAGGTCAGATGGGAGTGAATTCCAGGTTTTGCCTACTGAATTTGCAAACAAAGATTCTCCAGATAAGTTGTTAGCTTTAACAGATTGAACCAAAAGTTTTGTAGTGGAACAAAGAGGCCTAGTGTTTTTGTAGGGATGGATAATGTTTTTAAGGGAGGGCGTTTTATCTGGATGGTTAATAACCTTGAATGTTACAGTAAGTTGAATAAATTGAATTAGTCTGGAGAGTTTCAACCAACCTAAGAGGTATAGGTTTTGACAATGGTGTGTCCTGTAGGGAGTTCCTGTGGCAAACCTGGCAATTTGATTGTAGCAACTAGAGAGTTTGCGGAGTTCAGTTTTGTTCAAGTTAGTGAGTATTGGTGAGGCATAGAGTAGAGTTGAAAGCAGATGGGTATGGGCAATGGCAGTCCTAGCTAGAGGGGTGAGAAAAGGTTTGTTTTTGTATAGGGAGCCAAGTTTTTTATTAACGGTTTTAATCGTTTGGTTTACATGCATATCATATTTGAGGTTGCTGTCTATTATAATACCCAGGAGTTTGGTATACATAACTGGTGAGATTATGGTCCCATTGTTAGATGTTATAATAAAAGAAGGATGAGAGGAATTGAGAGTAGGGGAGAAGAGCAATAGCTTTGTTTTATTAGGGTTAAATATCAGCTGTTGATTTGAGATTCTGTTTTTCACTGTATTAAAGGTTTTCTGGGTTAAACTAAGGAGATCTGTAGGAGTAGAGGCTGAGAAGATCAGGGTGGAGTCATCTGCATATTGTATACAGGTTGCATCTGGGATTACAGTGTGGAGGACATTGATAAGAGGGAGAAAAGAAGGGGACCTAATATGGAGCCTTGAGGGACACCGAGGGTAATGGGGAGAAGGGTGGAGAGTTTGTGCTGCCAAAGGACAGCCTGCTGTCTTCCACTAAGATAATATTGAAACCACTGTATATCATGGTTGTTTAGGGATATTTTATTTAGGGTAAGTAAGAGTAGCTGGTGGTTAACCATGTCAAAAGCCTTGGAAAGATTGAGAAACAGGGGATAGTTTGTTGTTTTTACGGCTGGAATTTATGACATTAGAAAAGGGGAGGAGGGCTGAGGTGGTACTGTGTTGTGGTCTAAATCCATGCTGGGAGTTGGCCAGAAGATTATTTTGAATAAGGTAGTGTAAGAGTTGTTTATGGATACACTTTTCCATAATTGTAGCCAGAGGGGAAAAGATAGCTATTGGTCTATAGTTTGGCAGTTCAATGGAACTGCCACATTTATGGTGTAGTATGTCATGGGATATTTTCCAGATAGAGGGGATAGAGGCTTCAGTTATGGTTCTGTTATCAAAATAGTGACATGGTATGCTATGACATCAGCAGCATTTTGCAGGTAGTCTGCAGGGAGGAGGTCAGCTGAAAGGGTGGTTGGTTTGAGTTTTTTAATTAGGGCTCTAATGAGTGAAGTCAGAACTTTTTGGAAGCTAAAGGAGAGATTGTCACTGGGTTTAAGGGTTTCAGCATTAGGACAAGTGGGTTTAAATTTGATAGTAAAGGCCTGGATAGTTTCTGTGAAGAAACTGTTGAATCTGTTGGCAATGGACTCCAGCGATTTTTGGGTAGGGGCTGAGGGGGTTGGAGTAGTTGATTGCCCTGGGTGGAGGAGTTTGTTAATACCTGCCCAGAACTTCTGTGGCTTGTTGTGGTGTTTTTTTTCTAGATGACAGAAATAGTTTTTTTTTGTCTAGTAATATGGATTTTTTTGTATCATTCCTATATTGTCAAAATTAGAGGTGTGCCAGGTGTTCCAGGTATTATTTCTTTGGATGATCTTTAGTTTTGTTTCTTTAGTGAGCCAGAGGGCAACTTTTGTTTTAATTCTAATAGAGTGTGCAGGTGGATGGTTGTCAAGGATGGCCAGGAATGTGTTATTAAAGTGTATTACTGCCTCATCTATTGGTAGTTGTTTTAAAATTGACCAATTGCATAATTTAAGTTCTTCTAGGAATTTATTAAGGTTGAAGTTTTTGTTATCTCTTATTGTTTTATATGTGGGTAGATGTGGGCATTCAAATTTATGCCTAATAGTATACGTTAAAAAATGGTCACTTAGATCTTCAGGGAGAGTACCTGATTTGTACATGTGGTGGGGGCTATAGATTAGTATCCAGTCCAGGATCCTTTCTTTATTGTTAGGCTTACTGATCCTAGTACTGGAGGTTATAGTTTGTGTAAAACCATGTAGGTTTATGTGGGTGGTTTGGGTGTCTGCAGTGCAGGTATTCCAATCTATATTGAGGTCCCCTAGAACAATGGTCTCTTGGGGGTAGGCACTGGATAGCCAGTAGAGGATGTCTTCTTGAGTCTATCTATATTTAATTTTTTCCAAATCATAATACTGTTGTGCATTGTTCTCTAAATTATCTAATCCATTTCTATAAATTTTCCAAAACTTCCCTTTCTGTTCTTTTCTTTCATTATCCTGCCACTGAAAAATATTTTTAAACTTCTTTTTAAATCTACAACTTAGAATAGTTTTTGTAGAAGTACTTCTTGGTTATATGATCCTTCCATTTCTGCAATTTTTCCCACTTTCTAATTTCACCCTACAATTTTTCATTTATTATTGTTATTCCTTCCTTCCATTTCTGCAATTTTTCCCACTTTCTAATTTCACCCTACAATTTTTCATTTATTATTGTTATTCCTTCCTTCCATTTCTGCAATTTTTCCCACTTTCTAATTTCACCCTACAATTTTTCATTTATTAATGTTATTCCTTTTCCTGTTTTAATATGCTTCCTTTCTTCTATTACCTCCATCAATGTTGCTAAATTGTCTGAAAAAAATCATCACAGCTCTATTGCCATCTGCTACCCCCCAAGCTTTACGATAATACAAATGAATCTATTTAAGATCCAAATGCCCCTTCTATAAGTCCGTTGACTTTTGTTCCACATTATCTTTACCAAATTTTATCACTTCCTGTATTTTTTCATTTTCCCTTTATTTTTACATCTTCCCCTTAAATCACAAAGTCTCCAACAACAGTAATTTTCTTGTTAACCATCACATAGTGTAATAGTTGATGGAACAAATTATCTCTTTCCTTGCTAGTTATATATGCATACAATTCATAAACATGTTCTCTCCACCTCACATCCACAGCAATTAACCTTTCAGTCTTTACCAAAATTATACCTAGTATTTTTACAGTTTTTTTTTTACACAACACAACTTTCACTTCCTAAGTTCCATATTATATTTCCACCCCATGATTTTTCTGTTTACAGACTATGTTCACATGTCATGAATCTTGCATCCTCTAACATATATATCACATTAAGCGTACAATTCCAGTATCCAGTTACAGTCTTAATAATACTGTTCACATTTACTGAAAATATTCTAAAATTTTTGTTTTTCCTTCTTTTTAAATTTTGGGGAAATATTTTTACATTTTCATTTTCTTATTTTTACTCTTTCTCCTATTGAATAATTTTCCTGGGTTTATGTATAAATAATCCTTGAATCAGATTTTTCACTTACCAGATTTTCAAAGAAATTCTTAATGTCATTTTTTTCTCCTGACCTCTTTTCCTGCATGCAAACTCTCTTCCCCTTTTTTTCCTCATGATTTTTTTCTTCTTCTACAGTTTCTTCTTCACCATGTTCATCCTTTCCCATGTTGTCCTTCCTCATGTATATTTTCTCTGCCTTTCCATTTTTCATTATTTACTGTTTCCTTTTGACAGTCCATCCAAAAGTGACCCATTTTTACACAAACTCCATTCAGCTACATACCTTCTTACTGTATGTTCTTTCTCCCCACACTGGTTACATTGCATCTTGTCACAATCATTAATCAAATGAGAGATGTCTGCAGAAAACAATCAAACATGATTTAGGCTGGCCAGCGTATCTTAAGATCCATCTATGACAGCCTCAAAAATAACACAATAGCTTTTCACCATGTTTTTCTCACATTTCACAACTGTTTTCAACTTCCACCCTCTATTACATATGTTTGTCTCATCTCTGACTTTCACAATGTTATCAACAGTTTTGCACAAACCCTGCTTGCATTTTTTTTAACATCTTCTTCCAGTTAATCAGTTCTAATCTACAAAGTAACATTTTTTAACATTTAAGTTACTAGCAGAAAACAAATAATTGTTCTGTGGATAAAAATCATTATTTTTGTTACACAGTTCCAGAAATTTCATCTTCAGGCCCTCAGTTTCAAATGTAGTCACAAAATGACTCTGTCCCTATATGTGTAAAACACTGAATTTCTTGAGATTAAAACCCAGAACAAATCACCACCTATATAATATCTGATATTACAGTCTCATTGTTGTTCTTATTCTCACAATTAACATTCTCTTCTTTTAGAAAATAGTTTTACTTACAATTTGTTGCTGCTCTCCTTTTTTACAAACTGCTACTGCTGCATACGTTTTAACTACAGCATTTCCTGATGCCACGAAATCAGACTCTTTCTCAGTTTGTTGCTGCTTTCCTCTTTTACTTTGCATCACTGTTGTGTAAGTTTTAACTGTTGCTGCCACATCACCTGGTTCCTTCTTCACACTACAACCTACAGCTCTTCTGAAAAAGCTATCTGTCATCTCATCTCCTGAAACATCATCTCTGTCACCTGAATCATCCTACTTAATTAGTTTCAACAGAACAACTTCTGCAAGCCCTTCTTGTGTCAGTTCTGTTATCTGCACTACTCCAATGGACTGTTTTATTTCATTCTCCACTGAGACAGTTAAACACTGTCTGTTTTATCCATAACACAGGAATCTTTATCTGCATTCTGATACTCAGTATCAAACAAATTTTTTTCTCCAAATTCATCTTCCACCTATATACATTTTTATATTTTTACATATTTATATATAGATATTTTTTTCTCCACAGTTTTTCTATCCTCCTCCTCCATTTTGCTTCTTCTCTTAAGCTTCTTCCTTACTGCTGTAGAAGCCCTCCCTTGCTATCTAGCAGCTCAGCCTCCAACAAGTAGTGGAAGTTCCTCAATGTCCTGGCCAAATTTCTCCTAGTAGAATAAATACCAACTGTGCTCTTCCCTGAGAAAATGCTCCAGCCTAGCATGACTAACGTGGTTAACAAAGGATAAATAATTAATAATAACTAACTAAATAAATAAATGCAGTTCTTTATTTAGGGCCTCATTTCCCCTAATGCTGGCCTTACTGATTAAAGTCGGGTATCTGAGGTGTATATAGTCAATAAAATGGATGAAAGTGAGTAACACCATATGTTGTTTGATCACATTCCAGCAAGCCCCACCCATTCAGTTGGTTCCTGCAGTCACCATTGGTAGTCAGTGATCTTGTTTAATGATACAAGTGCAATGGTATGAACTTTGTCTACAGTCACTAATCACATGATACCAGTGTTTACAAAGATCTACAACTACCTTACATTTCAGCCAGACTCTTGCACTGAATGCGTATTGTATAGCTTTTTCCACTAGATATGGCCTGTCTTCACATACATTCTGGATTATTTGCAACATTTCTGACCTCTGTCTGCCTGACTCTTTACATCTCTCTCTCTCTCTCTCTCTCTCTCTCTCTCAGTCATTTACACTGACTTTCGTATTTCCTGAATCAGGTACCTAGTTACTAATGCAGATCATCACTATGCATACTGTATGAGTGTTATGTTTATGTAAACCTATATGAGATAAAACAACATGTTTTGACTAATCTGTGTCATTTAAGTTAGACACTGGGCGTAAATAAGAAATATGCTTATCCTAAAGATATTTCATTACAAGCAATTATTTACATGTCTAAAACAAGGTGTACATTTAAAATCTACCCATATAACATGCATCACGAGGTAATATTTATGTGTACCAAACTGCATTTCATATGATTTTCATGGTGATCTGGACTTAAATAAATTTGCATGACCATCGGTTTTTGCTTCTAATACTGTTCTGCCAGGTTAAGTTTGACTGGGCTTCATATCAGTGATTGATATGCCTTGCAAAATCATTACTAGCTAAACATTTAATTTTAATGCTCCAGTTTAACATTGCTTGAGGTCATATAGACTGAGTTATGAGTGATGATTCTTCACTGCCCTTCCAGAATGCACTTTTCTTTTAGCCTTAAGCTAAAGGCAAGTTGCTATATGTATAGTTAGATCTGATTTTATTGTCTTCAGAGGGTTACAGTCATAGTATTGGCACAAGATTTCCAACTGTAGTAATGAGAATAAATCAGTGAGTCACATGTGGAGCTGGGACATCTGCTATTAAGGCAGCAGAACAGCTGTCATATGTAAATGCATTAAAGTACCAGACATAATACTCTGATTCTATCTGTCTCATAGCATTTGTACTTAATTTGTTTAGTATAAGGCTAGAATGATTGCTTTGAACTTAGCATTGACCCCCTTACTCACACAAGTCCGGGCCCTTTATTGATATAAGATGCTGATTAAAGTGACATTCAGTTTGTTTGTCTTTTCCCGGTTAGGGGTCGCCACAGTGGAATGCCGGTCTGCTAATGATTGGCAGTCGATTTTTTTATGGTGCCAAGTTGCCAGCCTGACGCCTAACCTTCAGCGAAGGCACGCCCATTCACACATGTCTTTCGGAGACCACTCGACCACGGGGAGGACATGCAGACTCCACACAGAAGGCACTCGAGCTGAGAATCGAACAGGAGAACCTCTTACTGTGAGGCAACAACGCTACTGCTGTAGGGCCACGGCTTTTATTAAAGTGACATTCAGTACTTGCTTTAATTAAAAGTTTTCTTCTTCACTCTCTTTTTGTCATTGCCAGTCAAAACATTTAGCCTAAACCAGTTACTGTGAAAATGTGTTATCTTGTAAATTAATTAATCTTTTTGTACCTATATACAGGAAAAGTTGAAGAGACTTTTATTTTTTTAGTGACAATTGTATCATTACATGTATAGATTGCATGGCTGCTTGCATGGCTTTTGGGGTAAGAACAGAATTATGTTGCTGAAAAACTCTACCCTACAAATGAAAGTATATATTTTATTTCAAAGCTTACTATTCCATGCTACACTAATGGATCAGAACCATTCTTAATTATTCTTCTGTTACAAGAAAACTCTGCCCTAAAACTAAAACTATGTAGTTCTCATCACATATTGTTATTCTGTGTTACACTAATTAATGGCAACCGAGTTTTTTTATTCTTCTAGTATGCAAAACTCTGCCTTACAACTGAAAATATGTAGTTCTTATAACATTTTATTATTTTGTACTATAATGATGGATCAGAGCCAATCTTATTTTTTTTTCTGTTACAGAAAATCTCTACCTTAAAAGTGAAAATACATAGTTCTCATCACATCTTATCAGTCTGTGCTATACTAATGGATCAGAATTACTAATCTTATTTTTTTATAACATTTCAATTTTATATACCCCAAAAATAGATATTATGGGACTGCCATGCTGATGAGATGTTTCTTTTATTTTCCTCTTCTTTTTTCCAGAAAGCATCTTGTGTCCCTCAAACATGACTCAGCTCAAACACAAGTTTTATTTTCTTCCCGTTAGGAAAAGGTACCCCTACTGTAAGTCATTAACTTCGTAGAATGCTTATACCAGCAGTATTTCGCTTTCACAGAATTGCTATGACATACACTGTCTCTGAGCTGCTAAAAACCTTTTCAGACTGCATTTAAATATGGATGTAGTTTCTAGACCTTACCTACATACTTGTTTAGGTATTAAGTGTTACAAGCAAAACTAGCAGCTGTGCGAATTCAGCTGTGACTAACAGTTTTCACTTCAACGTGTTAGTAGAGCAAGTGAAAGCTGATTAGTTGATACTGACCTTAATTTACCAGTTACACGGATAAAAGCAAAACCATACTGGCCAAAAATAACAATGCAAGTAAATTTGTTACGCAATTTCTGCAGTACAATTCATCCTGTTATTCATTTAAAGATGTCTTCAACAATTAATTCTTTTAAAAATATGTTTAAATTAAGATTGAATAACAGAAGTATTAAGGGTCATTTAAGACAAAGCCCCTTTAGATAATTATGCTTACATTCTGTATTCATTATCTTAGACCATGCAGTAGGTTATAATTAGATATCTGAACTTCTGGAATGAATTATGCATTTCTCTGAAGAAGTGTCAGTGTTTTCATGTTGAAAGTAATAAAAGCACAACTTTTATTACAAATGCAAGAGTTAGGTGAGTACATTTTTATTCCTTACATCCATCTGTGAATATTTTATTAATTTTGGAGTGTTGCTGCATTTAAGGTGCTAATGTGTGTATTGTGACACTGCACTAACCTTAGGTGAGATTGCAGCTAAGGTTCATTGACAAGCATGCTACAGCTGTTCAGTATTAAACTCCAAGGATCCCATTGTGTGGTGTGGCCTATAGCTGCTTAGATATGAGTCAGAGCTTGCATAGAACTAGGAGCCAAAAAACGAGGTGCAGGAGCTGCTCTATGAAAGTGCATGTGATTGGAGTGGTTAGTGCCAAAGGAACTATGCCCAAGCATACACAAGGCTATGCATGCTCATGCAGATAATGACACATCTGCCACATACACACTGGCAGAGAGGCATGAGAAGTGGGGCCAGCATGGCTTAGAGCCAACCCAGTTCATTATAAAAATGGAGAGAAAAGATAGTAGCATCATATCTAGAAAAGGGGAAATAGCAAGAAGAGTAAACCCTACAAGTGTAATCATAAGGAAGAAGTGGAGGTTGAATAGGGGTACTTTCTTGCAGAAAAGGTTCCCATTTTGCATATGATAAGATAAAAGCAGTGGGGAAGGTAGTGAGGAATTGAGGGAGGGGAAGGAAAGGGATAGAAATGAAGGTTTCAGGGGCACCCAGACAAATATAAAGTCCAGACTGCGACAGGAATAGAAGTGGTACAGAAGGTGGGACAACTGTGCATTGACACATACTGATGGAGGGTGGCACTTAGTAATGTGGAGGACTGGACAAAAAACAAAGTATGAGGAGTGACACTTAAGGCAGGAGAATACAGTGGTGGGGAACAAGCCAGGCTATATAGCAGATGCAACACCAGTTCAGAGTCAAGCATACACAGACACCAGTCATTTTGTAGATAATGTCATATGCAGGCTATGCTGCTGACAGCCCAGTGTTCAGGGACTGTGGGTAACTTCACTCAACCAGCAAAGCTTGGATGTGCTCTATGGTAATGAGATGGCATCCAGCTGCTAATTGGACACAGAGGATCCCTTTGGGTCATTGTCAGAAGAGGAACCTTCACTCATACCTCTCAACTGTGTGGACTTTTGTAGAATGTTCAGATTTTTGCTTCATATTTTTGGCATGTTCCACGTAAAACCTCTGTTTTTTTCTGGCAAATTATTGTGAACTGACATTACTTAATAAACAGACATTTGTGTTTCTGACTTCATACCCTTCAGAAAATGCATGTTATTGCAAAACCTGTTATTATAACAACTTTTTAAGTTTATAAGAGCAATATTTCAAATTTGTACCTGATTCTTGGTCTTCTTGTCCCTCCATTTTTTTCTGACTTTGTCTAGATTTCTTGTGCAAAGAGGTTGTGAGGAATACCTCAACTGCTATTCTGTGTAGTAGCTAAAGAGGCCAAAAGAGAGCCCTCCAGCTTTCCTTCAGTAAGGTGACCTCTGTCCACATGCTGAGATGCAGTTCTGGGGCTGAGACTGTCTCAGTGCCTGAGGCATCAGCCATCACAGTCTGATGTAACCACTGCCACTCCTCTGCTATCACAAAAGCGTGAAGGAAAAGAAAACCAAAAACAGGACTCATTATTCCACAAATATATGGCATGTGTTATAAAAGATGCAGAGTTTAGTTGTCTACATGATACACACACACACACACACACACACACACACACACACACACACACACACACACACACACACACACACACACACATATATATCTATATGTATATATGTATATTTTTATATGGATATATCCCAGAATGACGGAGGGGTATTGTTACAGTAAAGCTCAGGCTGTCTCCATCTAACCTCTTCTTTCCACTGGCTAAGCAGATTGGTGAGACACCACAGCATGTCATAACTGCAATGCCTACACTTCTTACCAGAACAGGTGACTCCAATAGCATCACTCATTGTCCTGGCAAGCCTTTGCCAGGCATCAAACTTATACAAAGGATCATCATAAAGACTAAGCTCAAAGAAGAAAGGGTAAGAAAATGTTGCTCTGCTTTGGGCACCATGCAGCAGCTCTGTTGTTCTCAGCTCCTGAAACAGCCACAGTCACTCAGGCAGTTCCATGTAATGAAAAAAATGTTAGCTCTGTGCAAATGGACATGTGTTTGAATATTATGTGACATAGATTGCACTGCAGCAGTGAAACACCAGAATGCAGTTATATAGTACATAACATTGGTTCTATGAGCTTCACTGATGCCATGCATGAGCATAGAGTGCATAGCCTATAATGACAGAACACTGCATTATGGTACAGATTCATGGGTCTATAGTACTTCTCTGAATGGCTATTCAGCAAATAGCTATTCGTCAAACACCTATTCAGCAAAGCTGCTCTTCATCGAATGGTTGGCCACCACCTGGAATTTGCCCTTTTCCCCACTGTAGTGTGATCTCAGAGTTGGCATATTTGGTTGAGGGGGGTGTGTGTGGGGAGGCGCAGGTTTTAAATTTTTATTTATTTTTTTTTGCAGTCACTCGGTTGACCAACCACTTGTTAGCCCTACTTAAATTTTGCCATTCGATGAAAAAGTGTTCTATGAATGGCTAATCACTGAATAGCCATTTGATGAAGATTTACATACAGCTGCAATAAATGCCCTCTTTAATGTAATCTCTAAAGTAAGAGCCCCGAATTTGCATGAAAAATGTAGTAGCACCACCATTTTGTGAGAAAATATGCTAACATATGTAACTGTGAAATTATGACTTTACTGCTTTAGGACAATCTAAAACTAGAAAACAAGTATAATCAGGAAAGACAGGAGACTGATGGTACAAATCCAAAAACATCCAAGAAAAAAGAGCAAAAGGAAGGAAAAAGTCAACTTTCAGGATGTATAAAAATCCATGGATTTTTATACATCCTGAAAGTTGACTTTTTCCTTCCTTTTGCTCTTTTTTCTTGGATGTTTTTGGATTTGAAGTGATTCATCTTGTGCTGGTGTATATTTGACTGATAGTACAACCCTGCAATGCAGTGGACATGCATGAAGGATGTCAACAAAAGGGACAGACAGAAGCTGTATGTGGATGTGTGTCATGCCTGCTTTTGAGTGGGAGGCACACCAATGTCAATATACAGAGACATCATGCTGCAAAGGGCACTATAGCCCCTGTACAGTGGATAAGGTATGAAATTGTACCATTGGGTACCCTATTCAACCAAAGCCTGAGTATCAGCTTCATCCCAGCCAAGTGGAGGACAGTCACTGTCATACCTTTAAACAAAGGTGGAGCATCCACTGATCCAGGAAATTATAGACCCATCAGCCTAACTAGCCTGATCAGCAAAGCCATGGAGTTGATTTTCATGAACCTCATTAACAAGGACATTGGAAACCTCCAAATGCTTGATCCTACACAGTTTGGTTTCATTAAGAGGAGGTCATGCCTGTTAAATTTGGTCGACTTCTTTGAGACAGTCACAAAAGCCATGGATGAGGGGAAGATGGTGCACACCACCTACCTTGACCTGGCCAAGGCCTTCGATGCTATTCCCCACTCAAGTATAATAGATAAACTCTCTCAACTAGGCATCAATCCATATGCTACCAGATGGGTAACAAACTGGCTCACTGATAGAACCCACCTAGTCAAAATAGGGGAAGCCACCTCAAGCAGTAGACCCTTAACAAGTGGTGCACCCCAGGGAT
Source organism: Protopterus annectens (assembly GCF_019279795.1). Lineage (NCBI taxonomy): Eukaryota > Metazoa > Chordata > Ceratodontiformes > Protopteridae > Protopterus > Protopterus annectens. The sequence goes on along the minus strand of NC_056730.1, from coordinate 1,073,241,002 downwards.
CAGTCTTGGGGCCTCTGTTGTTTGGGATATACTTTTCTAAGGTGCAGGCCTAGTTGAAAAAATATTCAAAAGTAAAATAATATGTACAGACAAAAATACATTAAGTTAAAAGAAAACGCAAGGTATTAAGCATTCTGTTGTTAGCTAAGAAAAACATTTTCTACCAATTTTATAACCTAGCTGTATGTAATTTCAATATAAACGTAATACTAATATGGCCATTCAAACCTGAGGGTAAAGGCATTAAGTCGAAATTGCCATAAACGTTCTTTATATTCCAACTTGCTTTCCCAGTCCCCTCTCCTGGGATCAATGTCAACTAGTTCTAAAATTCCAAACTTAAATCAGTGTGTGTCATATCCAGTAAGGTAGGTTTAAAAAGAGCATTGTTTACATTTGTGCTCTTGATGTTGTCACAATGCTTATAAATTTGTTTTCCTTAATATTCCTTCAGTTTTTCCTACATAGAATGCACTACATTTTGTGCATGCAGCTAAGTAAACTAGTCCCTTATGCCCACAATTTCCTCTTTTGACGTGCATCTTAGTTTTTAAGGCATTCTCAAGGGTTAGGTGCTCAACCTGTAAGATATACATACACTGATTACATGCCCCACATTTTTTGGTTCCATGTCCAACCCTAGAGTTGGAGTGTAAACTCCTCTCATAGAGGCTTTTCAAGTTCTGACCCATTTTAAAAATACCTTTTTATGACTGGGTCCTACAATCCTCCCAAACTCAGGGGAATGTTTAAGCATATTACACTTTTTGTTTAGAATCCTTTTAACTTTATCAGATGCATAATACATTCCACCAATGTGACTCTTTCAAAGTCCTCATTACTGCCTTTTTCTTTGTTGAATAGGCTTTCATCATCAGTCCCCATACCTAGCAAGGGTAGGTAATTCCTACCCCATTCACTGAGAGAATGCCCTAGGGTGTCCTATAATAACCATTGTGGGTATCCTGTGTCAGGGAACATGTGTGCAACCTTTTCTAGCTCGGGTGCCAGATCATCTTTATTAGAGGTCATCCTGGCCACCCTTATACACTGACTAAACTCCTTTTTGTTAGAAAGAGTGGGCACTACCAAACGGAAGGTGTGAGTTGCTAATGGTGGGCTTATGATAGATTTTTGATTTAAAATCCGTCTTTGTCAAGTCAATGGTAGTGTTTAAGCAGTGGATTTACTTTTCTATCAAAATGGTAAGTGAATTTCAGAAAATAAGTGCTCTTGTTTCAATGTTCTATAAATCTTGGGATGTCATCTTCCAGACCATCCCAGAGGATGAAGATATCATCCAAAAATTTTAAGTACAGATTGAGATGTTTCCAAAATTCTGAATCAAAGACAGCTTCTTTCTCCCATGCTAACAAAACTAGGTTGGCATAAATGAAGGCACAAGCAGCACCCATCATTAAAGGATTCCCCTTTAAAGTACAAAAAGTTGTTCTCTAGCACTACGGAAGTTAAATCTATAATAAGGTTGATTTGTTCAGTCCTTAAAGTGTTGAAGGCAGAGAGACTATATTGGAAAAATCTTAAACCTTCACCTAGTGGAATAGAAAATAATAAATCTACTATGTCAATTGTTAAGAAGATGACTGAAGGTCTGGCTAAATTAGGGGTGAGTCTAGTTAAAAAGTCCCAGGAGTCCCTCAACATAAGAGTTCTTATTCTTGAAATGAATTTGAAGGTTCTGTCAATGAAAATAGTTATAGGGTGAGTTTTAGATCCCCTGGCTGCCACAATAGGCTTAAATGGTGGATTTTCAGTACTCTTATGTATTTTTCGGATCCAGAAAATGGTTGGGACAAGAGGTTTTTCAACTTTAAGAAAATGGCAAGCCCCTACAGCCACTCTCTCCTCGATTAATATATCTTCCAAAATTAAGTCAGTGCTGTGGTATGCTAAGTTAACTTCATTCCTAGAAACAGGTAGGCATGTGTTAACATCAAGTAAGATTTGAGACATAGTAGTTAATAGAATCAGACAGAACAGTTACCTCTCCCTTATCGGGTTTCATAATCCTGATATTGGGGTTTCTAATTAGGTCTTCCAATAAAGTTCTTTCCTTTTCTGTCATGTTGTATGCCTTATACAGTTTTTTATCAGTACCTGTCAAGTACAGGTCCTGCATGCATGCTTGTTCGAAAGTTAGGAAGGAAGGGTGGAGGGAAGGTTTTCTATGTTTCTCTTCTTTACAAGTTATCCGTTTCTGTTTTGGGGCTTTGTTTTCATCCTCCAGTATGTGGGCTAAGTTCAGTTTTCTAGTGAAAAGCTTAAATTCCACTAGGGTGTCTGATATGTTGACTCTTCCTGAGGGAATAAGTTTTAAAATCTTTTCAAAAACAGAAACGTGTTCCACAGCTATGTCGAAGCTGCTGTAGTTGCAAATGCTGTAGCCTTTTAAGCTGTGAACAACCCCACTGTGGTCTATTTTATTAATCATCTTTTCCCTTTCTTTTTTGCTTTCCCCTGTTAGTTTTTTCTGTTCCTTGTCTGCTAAAAAAATAAAATCCACATCTTCAGTCTCATTGTCTGTACTGCCTGCATAAATATGGGGGTGGGGGATTCCCTTCTCTGGTCTTCCAACCTTCTCCCATATGAGTGGCCATGGGTTGCATTAGAACCTACATCTCCTACTGTGTACTGAGGGTAGTGGGTCTCCACTGTTATATTCCCTACATTGTTAGTCTTGTATTTTAAAGGGTAGGCAGGCATGTCTCCATATTGTTTTAAGTCTCTAGTAAGTTTCCTTTGTTTCCATTTAATAACATCTTCACATTTCCTGTCTCCCTTAAAGCATGTATTGTCATACCTGTCTCTATAGTTATCAAACAGTAAATTGCTGCAAATTTTGTTATTTAAACAGTCAGCGTCTTTCAACAAACAATCAGTTTTGACATTGTTATGCTTAACAATGAGTTCCATTAATTCAAAGCTGTGGTGGTCAAAAAGTGAAGTGAATTCTCTGTAAGTTTGATCATTAATATCAAGTCTGTTAGGAAAGTTCTAAGTACATAAACCTTGTGGGACAACCTCCCTTTTAATATATTTTTTTAGGTGTAAGTTGTCCAAGAGTAAATATTTTAACTTAAAAAGTTTATTTCTAAAGTAAAATCCCTTCCTTAAGTGATTCCATCTCAAATGTACCAGTTTGGTGCACAGACACCTGATAAAAAATGTTATTAAAAGTGTCAGCATTCGTATAGCTTTCAACGCAGTTTTTACACAGTGCTCTGCATTGGTTGAAAGTATTAAAGTTAGCTTCTCCCTGGATCATACAAAAATCCTAAGAAAAACAGTACCTGTCTTAGTTTTTTTTTTTTTTTTGTCTTGGGAATGGATACAGTGCCTTTTCTGGCCAAGTGTTCTCTGTATTCCTTTCTGTAAAGGGTGCCCTTCAGAACAAATTTCACTGCAGGAAGAAGGGATAGAGTTAAGTTCACCATTCTTTTTCCTTAAGTTGTACTTTGGCTCAAAAGTCGTTCAAGTACAGCCACTCCTGTCCTGCGATGAACTTGCAGTATCAGTCCTTCCAGCTACAAGAAAAATGGAAGTCAAACCCCCTAAGGAGGAAGGGGGTGGTTGGGATAGCATTTTGATTAATCGGGTGAGTTCACCCTTCACAGACTGGACATCAGCTGTCATTTGTATGAGGTCGATGGCTGGGGGTGAATCCAAATCCTCCACAGGTACTACAGTGTTGAGAACCAATGGAATGTCAGCATCCATAACAGCAGACCACACTTAGGACCAAATACCAGTAGAAATAGACAAAAAAGGGGGGTACAACAGTTTAGAAACACTCTAAAAATAAACTTAAAAAGTGGTGACTAGTATAGTGTGAAGTGCAATTTTCAAAATCCAAGTAAGAATCCAAACAGAGAAAAAACAAAAAGTTTTTATTTACAAAATAAAATTAATTGCTTTTGTCCTTACAAATCAAGGACTTCGTCAGAATAAATTTAAACAAGCCTAAAAGACAGTTAAAAACTATTTCAACCAGACATCATTTGCTTACTGGCTAATACCAAATAATTTAATTAGTTTGGCTGAGTTAAACTTCTCTTACTAACTCCCCCTCTTAAGGAACTACTACTATTAGACTGTTTGCAAACATGACAGTGGTTTAAACTGTTGAATATCTTAAACTTTTTGTGGACGTCCCACCTAGTTGAAAAAAGATTCAAAAGAAAAATAATATGTACAGACAAAAACAAATCAAGTCAGAAGGTATCGTGCATTCTGTTGTTAGCTAAGAAAAACATTTTCTACCCATTTTATAAGCTAGCTGTATGTAATGTCAATGCAAACTTAATACTAATATGGTCATTCAAACCTGGAGGGGTGGTAAAGCCATTTAGTCGAAATTGTAATAGAAGTTCTTTATATTCCAACTGGCTTTCCCAGTCACCTCCCCTGGGATCAATGTCAAATATTTCTAAAATTTCAAATTTAAATTCAGTGTGCATCATATCCAGTGAGGTATGTTTAAAAAAGTCATTATTTACATTTTTGCTATTGCTGTTGTAATAATGCTCATACATTTGCTTTCTTAATGTTCTTTCAGTTTTTCCTGCATAAAATTTATTACATTTTGTGCTTGCAGCTAAGTAAATTAGTCCCTTACTCCCACAATTTCCTCTTTTGAAGTGCACCTTATTTTTAAGGCATTGTCAAGGGTTAGGTGCTCAGCCTCTAATATATGTGTAAATTGATTACATGCTCCACATTTTTTGGTTCCATTTCCAACCCTAGGGTTTGGGTGTACACTCCTCTCAAAGAGGCTTGTATGTTTCAACCCATTTTAAAAATACATTTTAGGCTGGGTCCTACAATCCTCCCAAACTCAGGGAAATGTTTAAGCATATTCTAATTTTTGCTAATAATCTCCATAACTCTATCAGATGCATAATTAAATTCAACCACCATGGCTCTTTCAAAGTCCTTGCCACTGCTATTTTCTTTGTTGAGTGGGCTGTCACCTTCAGTCCCCATACCCAGCAAGGGTAAGGTACTTCCTTCTTTATGCTTGACTTACCCAATACAAGAATTGCTGGAATCCAGACAAAAATGTAAGCCATCTTCTGCATTATCCCAGTCTCTTCTGACATACTAGAAAAGCCACATCTTTACAGTTCGTCTTCAATTACAATCACCATTACAAATATTTGGCCTCCAGTCCTCCCCAACCCTTTTTCTGACAAGACTGTGTGTAAAATAACTTTAATAAACTTGTAACTGCAATTCCTTTTATTCCAGAAACAATTTTAGTGACAGACTTGGCCTTTTGGTACAAAATCTGCAAAAATAAAAATAAACTGTATCAATTTCTTATAATAATCATATGCAGCTTTAATAATCTGAAGCTGAACTAGATATATTTAGCATTACTTGTTGCTCTTACTTTAACTATAAAATTAAATATATACATTTCTCCTGCCTGAAATAAACTCATATTGTTAATAAATTCCTGTAGTTCTGTAACCAAACTAATAGCATGCTATAGTGAAATAGAAAGGCTGTAACTTAATTACTGAATCAAATATAAAATTAAGTGGCATTTTTTTCCTCTATCATTACCTCAAATGAAACTAAAGTTACACTCTCTCACTGTTCTAATTCTTCAGCATTTCTTGCATTTCTGCAACTTTATTAAACCAATCTTAAACGTTACATTTTTTAATGCATTTGTCACTTCTCTTACTTCATGACCCTCAGACTGTAATTTGAACAAAATAATTTCTGCACTCATTGTAGAGGTATCTCTGCCCACTGCCTTAAAAGGTTTCTGTTCTTCAAGTTGACATCATTTAACTCTTCAGTCCTTCTGCATGCTGTAAGAGTTTACTATTACTGTCTACAAATGTCCTTATTTTCTAAATTTCCAGATAAATATTAAGAACTGTTACTGGATAAAAACTATTGCTAATATTATTTAATCAATCTTTTCATTACTGTTTTATAACATACAATATTAACTTCAATTCAGCTCACTGGGCTGACCTGTAATCTGCTAACTTACTCATGTAAGCAATTGCTTCTAGTGTGCAGTCTATGTAAACTGCAATGTCTGCATGAAATCTATAAAATGTTGAACTGTTTATATAAGCAAATTCGCTACTAGAATTGAACTGACCTGATTCTGAAGCATTACTTATGTGTCCTTAACAGAAGCATGTAGACTTTTCTCATACAATAAATTACAGTGCACTTTTTCCTGAACCAGTGACTGCACATAACAATAATATTGATACTGCACTCTTTTCTTGTACAGCATATGAACTTTTGACTGTACTGCCACTTCCAACAACATAATTGTCTTTAAATTGTGCATTCTGTAAAACTTGTAAAACATAATTTAATATTTGTAAATTCATTTCTTCTGGTTCTGCATCAAAAAATAATTTCTGCATTGCAACACTTTATTACCATAATACAGTGGTCTTAAAACTCATAACAATTTCTGATAAAACAAAACAATAGCAAAAAAATTCACCTGCCAAATCTGTAACTGTAAACCATTTATTTTCTATATGCAACCAATTATCTTTAGCGTACCCTGCTCATGTGCTACCAGATTGGGGTACTTATGTAGTATTTTATCTATCTATTTATTTTACATTTGTTTACTGAGAAAGTCCAACTTGGCCTTAAAGAATCAACTTTCTGTGGAGGGCTGGGGAGAAAAGGTCCATAAGACATACAATAATAGACAAAATGATTAGAGTAGTAGTATAAACATATGCATTCACTTAACAGTAATTTAAATATTCAACAAGACAGTAGCACAGATATTACAAATGGTTACAAGCATACACATTAACAGTAACTAAAATATTCAACATAACAGTAGCATAAATATAACAGTTGGTTACAAACATAGGATAGTTACAGTGAATTTTCCATTTAAAGTCTGTGCTAGTCACAGTATTTTGCATTGGGGTAGTAATTGGGAAGATGTAAAGTATTCCAGATGGTTGTTTTAGAGAAAAAGGCAGTGGGCAGGATTCAGGAAGCCTCCGTGTAAGAGTTATAACTCTTACACGAAGTCTGCAGTTAAACGGTGTGATGTCAGCATGTCATGCATATGCATGAGGTGCATGAGGCATGCTGAATCACACTGTAACTCTTACACGGTCCATGTAAGACAGTAGGGGGCGTGTCCGTTGGCTAATCCCTGCAAGCGGACATGCCCCCGGAAGTCTATAATGGCTGAAAGTAAACAGCCACGAGAAAGGCCATGGAAATGTGAATAAACACACTACACAACACATGCCCCCACAGACCAGCAATGTAAAAAGTGAACAGATGTTATAAAATGAAAATGAAAACTGTTTTTTTTTTTTTAAACCCCGTAAATGTTTGCTAATGTGTGCACTTGTGTGCGCGGGTGTGCTACTAGCGCAACTGCAGTTAGCAATCAGTGGAAAAGGATATAAGAACTAAATATGCAAAGCAAGCCAAGAAGTAATAGCATAGCGGTAGAGTTGTCGGCTTAAGAGCAGACAGGCAAGGTTCGAGCCCCCACAACAACCTTTTTTTTTTGTAAATAAGCACTAAAAAGGCCCCTGACAGTATTGTACAAATGTAAAAGTATTTCCTTTTGTAAAATGGAATGAAATGGAGCATATATTTTCAAGTAATACAATAATAAAATTATTTAGAAATGCAGTGATAGCTAAGCTGCTGTGAGACACAGTGCCCATAGCTGAGTAGTGTTTCAAAGGCTGCAAATTGCTTGCCCGTAGCTAAGCACCGGTTTAACAGGCTCAAATTGTGTGCAACTAGCTGTGCTTAGCTCAACATGCGTGTTACTAGCCAAATAAGGTTTATCCCAGAGCACACCGTTTCCGTGGAGGTGCGCGTCGCTCCCACAAGCTAACCGCCGGTCTTTGCGTGAGCTCAGCAAACGAGCGCAGACCTGGTTTTAAGTGCTTAAAAGTGCTTTTGGCATGTTTGATTGACAGGTCCTCAACTCATTTCTAGACAGTCATGAAAATTAAAAATCAGTGGTCAGATTCGAGCCCAGGATACCATGCACTAGAGTCAAGGTACTAAACCACTAAGCCATGACAGCAGTACTTAGAAATGCAGAAATAGCATATATATATAGGATATAATCCAAAATGGAGCATGATAAAGCAGTTTCTGTGAAGTAGATACAATTCCAAAACGGCCAATCATAGAAATGTGCGGAAAATCGGCATATATAAGCCCCATAGGCGGGAATACACAGCAGAAACGATTGTACAATAGACCTGCAGGCAGAATGAGTGGAGTAGGGGAGGGACGGTGCTTTCGAGCACAGCGGTGGGGCATTGAGGAGTCTAGATACATGGTCTGGCTCCTAGTTCACCATCATGAGGCCCAACTCATGCAGGGCCAGGTCTCATGGGGAGCATACAGGGCGGAGGCATGGGACCAGTTGGCTCATGATCTCACTAGTGCTACTGGGATTCCATGTACTGGTGAGCAGGTCCGTCACCACCATGCGGACCTGGAGCGACATAAACAAGACCAGTTGACCCAATAGATCCAGGAGGCCCGGGATATGCCCAACGCCCCACTACTGAGTAAGTTACATTTTACTTATGTATGCAAGGAATTCAACTAGCTGATACCATGGAGATGTGTATTCCAATATTACTTGTTTTGTATTACAGCTGCAGGTGTCCGCTCTATGAATTGAAGGGCGCATGACCACAGGCTGGTGCGGCTGCGCCACCATGCAGGTTAGTAACCCCACCTAGTACTTGTAAATAAATATTATAGTGTAGCACGTAGCAGAACATTGCAGTGTATTGATTAAAAGTAATAGAATGTGCAAGCAACAAGTGAAAGTCTGCAGGTATGGCTGCAACAAGTTCATCAGTATGCAAGTGAAACTGGAAATATAATTGATAGAAATAAATAGTTCTGTAATACAGATGTCCCACCATTAATTAAATGTAGTATGACCTGTAGTAGTCTCAAGAGTACAGCCTCAGAAGCTGAGTTAATCACATGTGAGATATATCCCCTGTTGAAATGCTGAATCATGACAGAAGTGAGGCTGCTGGAAAGTGTTTGAATCACCACAGGTCTAATATGTGAAAAAAGCCTAGAAGTACCAACCTGAGCTGTGAAATAGCAGGATGTGTGAGAGTGACTGAAAGGATCATGTATCAATAAATAAAGTAGTAATAACCCCTGAATATATAAGCCTCAGTGTGGTTCTACAGAACTACATGCATGTGGGAATTAAAAAGTAACATCCCAAACTGATTGCAGTGTGTTTGAATCTTGAATGTTTAAGCCAAAATCTGTATATGGTGATGACAGTCAACAATTTTCAGATAGAATGAATGATTGTCTGACATACTAAACATCCATAGTTGCCCCCTGCCCTGTCATCAAAGTGTGGAAACGAAGATAAGAGCACGGACTCCTTGCTCCAGCACAAATTGGATAGTAAATTACTTCAGCTGAAAGCTTAAAAAATCAATGGCGTGAAAAATCTAAACGCAATTTTATTATATTAAAGCATTTTCGCCATGCACACTGGCGTGGCTTCCTCAGAGAACAAAAAACAGAATTAGACTAAGTCAAGCCTTTAAGGCTTTAAGAAAGGAAGTGATGTCATATCAGTTTTAAAATTTTGTTACAAAGTACAAAACACATGTAACAATTTAAAAGTCATACAAGTATAGTAATATAATAGTATTAAACCAAGAATGTTAAGAACATTTTAAAGTCTCTTGACATTATCATAAAAGTTCAAAACAATCAAAAGACCATATTTAATACATATACACTCTAAAAATGAATAAAGAAACCTAATAATACAATTGGAGACCTAATACCTAATCAGATCAACTAAATAATAAATTCACAAAAGTTAAATACTGCTTAAACTTGCAGTTATTGAAAGTAAGAATACAAAAGTGTATTTATAAATGCACTTAAATAATTATCTTAAATAACTCCTCATTTTCAAAACTGCAATAATGTTGCAGTTCTCATTTAGTCCAGGGGAATGAAAGGCATCTGTTCTAAGCTGCCATTCAAGTTCGCATGTTTCAAGCATCAATGTGCATGGCGAAAACGCTTTAATATAATAAAATTGCGTTTAGATTTTTCACGCCATTGATTTTTAAGCTTTCAGCTGAAGTAATTTACTATCCAATTTGTGCTGGAGCAAGGAGTCCGTGCTCTTATCTTTGTTTCCACTGGTTTGCGTTTTGGGGATTTTGACTGTCATCAAAGTGTAGCAGGAGGATGTATTTGATCAAAGTCACAATAACTAGGATAGTGATGTATCTGTAACAGGTCTAGCATGACAGTCAGTAAAGAATCATTTTGAAACTATCACCCACAAATTAATTGTGTTTCTATTACAAATGTATATTAATGTATAATGTATGAATGTGTCATCATTTTCTTTCCCCACCCCACCCTATAATTGCAAATTAAAAAACTCACTAAATATTGGTATGTGAACATTTCATTAACCATGTACATTTGTCCTGTTGTTTCAAAAATATATGCATGTCCGTTGTTGCATGTGCCCTGTTCATACCTGCAAACCTGATGGCCTGTTGCTATTAATCAACCCTGCATGTTGTTTGATTGTGTATTTCTGTTCAAATAATGCAGGTGATATTGATATGCCTGTTGTTTAATGGTGTTAATATCTGGGTGTTTGTTTAATGGGAATACCAATGCATGCTGTTACAACTAATTTGAATGGAATAATATGCTACTAACCCAAACTGACATAACATACTCACAAACCCAGAACGCTTGGGAAGGCAGGTCCCAGTGGACCCACCTCTCCTACCTCATCTGGCAACTGCACCTGGCACTAGTGCCCAGGCTGGACCCTCCTCCGGTGGCCCTGTGCCACCTTCGGGTGGAAGCGCTGCAGGTGATGGGGCCCATCCCCCCTCTGCAAGCGTGGCTGGAGGAGCCCGTCCACTCACCCTCCAAGGTGTCCGGTCTGTGGTGCGAAGGGAGATCCAAGACTCTGTTCTTGGGCCCCTACGCCAGCTTGAGGCCTGGGTGGCACAGCTTATGGGCATGCCCGTTGTCCCGCCTGCACAGCCCCCAGCACAGCCCCATCCTGGGCTGTGAAGGAACAGTGGCAACTGCCTATGGGTGGGGATATCAGTTCCACTGTTGCCATCTGTGGGCTCATGTGCCCTGGATATCCCAACCTCCGTCCCCATCAATTGTGTAACCCCCCCACATGTGTCATACACCGCCCCTGTATGCGTCTTGTCTATCTTGTCTGTTAACCTACCCAACCTACCTCCCCAGCTATACCGACTACCTCACCTGACATACCACTCTCACCTGAAAAAAAAAGGCACTCTGTACCCACAAAAATATTACGCCCCATACATAGCTGTAAACTAACTCAAAAAGTAGAAACTGTTGAAAAACACAAGATGGCAATAACGAGTGAAGCCGGCAGACTGGACAACAATTCTGCAAGAATACAAAGACTTTATTAAGAGTAAGCGCTTTCGGTAGAGAGCAATCTCCCCACCTTCATCAGACAAACACATATTCTCAAACAAGCTTCTTATATCATGACAAGATTTAAAAATGTTAACCTGATTGGTTCGTTACTTAATTAAATTAATTAAAAATGACTGTATTGAAAGTTTTTTCTGAAAGAGCATCAAAGTAATGATGTAACAGTATTACAAAATTCCAGGGGGGGGGGCAAAATGTATTGTATTGTATTGGGGTTTTTTAAAAGGTTTTTAAACATTTTAGTCACATTAGATATTTAGAAGATTTTAAATATACATATTAAATATGTACATGAATTTATACACAGATGCACCTTCTGATTTCTCTTGGTATAAATACACATGTTCATACATAAATATAAAAGGTAAATTAAATAACAAACACAAAAAGAAATCTAAAATGGAACTTCAATAAGAAAAACAATCGAGATACAATTTTTATATAAAAAATAACTGAGACACAATTTCAATTGAATTGTTTTGCGTGCCTTTGAATTGCCGTGTTCTTCCTGGCATTTTGTAATAGTTAGTGTTAACAGAAACAGCCCTGCTAATTGTTAGCTTGTACTTAATAATGTCAGCTAATGTACATATATGAAAGTATGTATATGTACACACACACACATATATATATATATATATATATATATATATATATATATATATATATATATATATATATATATATTAATACATATGAAATATAGTTGTAGGTGTCATTATGCATACACACTCACTACAGGGAACAGGTGAGAGAAATGCAGCAACCTGAAATTACAACACAGCATGAATCATGAGAGACTTACTAACCTTCACACTCACATAACACTGTCGACTGCATAGCAGCATGGTCCACACCCTTACAATCTGAAAGGACAACTCCTATCTCACATACCCTTTTATAGCAGTGTCCTGAAATCACAGTGAGACATGCAATCAGTACACAACTGGCTGCATGCAATTAGCAAATGCTGCCTTACAATTGGTGCAGAGGCCATCACATGGACCCATGCAGATACCTACAAAAGCATCCAGTACTAACACTCCACACATGCAATACATTCATTGCACCAAACCGACGGAGAGAGAGAGAGAGAGAGAGAGAAAGAAAGAAAGAAAGAAATAAAGCAATAAAGGCAGTGAAAATAAAAACTGCATCAGCACAGCAGCAAAAGCAGCAGCAGCAGCAAACAGCAAGTAGCAGCAGTGACACAGCAACAGCTGACACAAACACAGGTAATGCAAAGTAGCAGGTTAATACTGTGTTTACTGTGAAACCTCCAAATGTATCATAGTTCACTATCTATAGGTATGTCCATGAGATAGGTTGTGTGTACATAGTCCTGATATATATACATATGTAATGTTGCTGTACATGTCTTCCATACTTACAATTTCCATAGCTTAGAACACAAGGCCAGTTATGCATATGATGCAGTAGTTCCCAGGGTCAGTAGAGGTTCCTCCTCATTGGTGTGGGACCACTGTGTATGTATGGCATTGTTCAGGTACATATCCTGTAGTATGGCCAGGGTTTAATATCAGTCTGTAATGTGGTGCTATGTCCTCTAGGGGGGTGAACGTATCACACATCCAGGGATACCATTTTGTAACAGTGATGCTGTGTGTTCTGCAATGTTGAGGGTGGCCCTCACCTGGACATGTGAGATGATAGGGAGGTTACATTCATCTGTGATAACTAATTCCACTTGTGTAGGAGAATGGGTGGGGGGATACCTGCACCCAAACTGTCTGCAAAAATGTTGCCAATATCTGTGCATCTGGTGAATGTGAAGCATCTTACCACTGCTGACCACAGATGCCTTGCCTTCATGTGAATCTGCTCTGTGCTGCAGTAGCCTCCTGCTATTGTTATACAATGTGCCTGTATCTGTAGTCCACTGGACAGGATAAATAAGTGGTGTGCATATGGTCTGGGTTAGATATGTGTGTGCACATTACATGCACTATGTGGGATGTCTGTGGTAAGCTTTTGCAAAGGGGCCAGCAGTGTGTGTTGTGGCTTCCACTGGCCCAGTGGGCTGCATGGATAGCATCACAGTCCTAACTAGTGAATAACTGTGTAATTACATACATACATAGCAAGGTAGTGTACTGTGCTTGTGGTATTGTTGGGATATATATATCCAGGCTGAGTAATGTGTGTCCACATCACAGTGTTGGATGGCAACACACATACAGTATGTTGTGATGAACACCCAGAGTGTTTCAGAAGTGTTGCCTGTGCAGAAATATCTGGCCATTACCTGTGCATCCCCCACAACACACACACATGCAACATATGGCAGAAGTACAATAGCAGTACACATAGGTTCATAGGTTCATACTAGGCTATTTGCCCTAGGGCATTGATAAGCCTAGCAGAATGTGTGTGTCTTTTGCCACCCAATTAAAATTTATGTTGCTATGCCCTTTTCCGAGGTTACTATACTGTGCCTCTGTCTAACAGTGACATAGAAGTGATACCCGGGGTACAACTATGATCTCCATCCACTCATCCAGATTCCTATGGAAGAGAGTCAATGAGGGACTCTGCCTAACCTGTACTGTGAGTTCATTACAGAGTGAAGGGAGCCTCTGGGTTAGGAATATGTCCCTCCAGCATGTCCTATTTATGTCAGTGCTAAGGTTCAGGTCTCCTGAGCATGTGGCTGTATGGGATTTTGATTTTCTGAGGTGCAGCATGTCCATTACTTCTGGGTTGGACATGGCTGTATATGGCAGGCACAGACTGCCTCTGAACAGGCAGTATGCCACTGAGACCAGCTGGAATTTCTTTAACTGGGCAGCATATGGCATCTGTTTGAGCCCTTTGATCCTCTTGATGAGGTACTGTTGGGGGTTTTCCAGTTGCTGTAGGTGTCTGGTTAGGTACATCCCAAAAGGGGCATTGTACTCAATTATAGGCCTGCTGATGGATGAGTAAAGAGGCACGATGACCTCCCCTGATGTACATGTGAATCCCTTCATGATTAGCTGGGCTATATAACATGTTTTCCAATCCACTTTGGCCACGTGGTTGTCAAATGACAGATTGCTATCAAGTTTGTTCCCCAGGTCCCCAATTACGTCTTCTGTACTTAATGGCTTAACACCTATGTGGTAGTTTGCCACCAATGTGGAGGTGTGGGTATCTTTGATGAATATTGATACTCCCCCTCCTTTGTTGTCTGGTCCAAGTGCTGGGGCCGACAAGAATGGTAACAGGTATAACTTGGTAGTGCTGGTGTGCTCTTGGAAACCTGAAACAGGTTTCTGTTACTGCACAGATATCAATGTCCATAATGCTAAGTAGAGTTTTGAGTGCATGTATCTTGAGGTTTAGACTTCTGGTGTTGAGTAGCATTACTCTTAGTTCCTCATCCTCTGTGATACGTATGGATGTGGGTTTGCCTTATGAGCCTAGCCTAATAAAGGCACTATGGGTGTAGCAAGAGCCTTTGCCAAAATCCAAAAGCCCAGGGGTGACAGGTGCAAGCTGTCCCTAGCAAAGCATTGTGGCTTGTACAGCATATCATCCCAAGCTGACAGGCTTTGGATCACCTTTGAATGACACCAGTACTTCAGTCAATTGTTGAAAGTGATCATCTTGCCTTGATATTGTGGCATCATTCTTGGTGAGGGTAAGATGCTACTCAAGGTCAGGGTCATACTGTCTTGGGCTACATGCTCAGAGAGCTCCTTTCTGTCTCTTTTCATGTAGTCCAGGGAGGTATGTGTCAGGTCATTCACATCAGCATGGACAATGAGTGAGTCATATTTGTACTTGCCTTGGAGTTACTTGAGTGCTTGTGTTATGTGGCGGGTCGTAGTGCCCGACAGGCTGCACACTGTGACCCTCTCCTCATTCAGCCTGGTGAACGTGACATCAGTGTGCCTGATGATAGAGTCACCTATTACAAGTGTATGAGGTGTGTTGTTTACTGTTAAGGGCTGTGAGTGTCCAGCACATTGGCTTTGTGAGATATGTGTTGCACGTGTATGGTTATGGGGTAGTGGTTGCTTGGGTGTCTGCTTTGGAGGTCTCTGCTGCTTAGGCAGATCTTTATTTTGATCCTCTGAGTATGTTTTTGTGTGATTATGTGTTTGTTTTGCTGTCGTGGTAGGTCTATGTGAGACTGGTATTGTAGTGAGTATGGTTTCCTTCTCCACCTGACTGGTTATGGCAGTATTGAGTAGAGAGAGCCTAGCCTCCAGTTTGGTATATGGTTGCATCACTCACATGTGTGTGGATTTGTTGTTAGGAGGAGGGGGTTGTCTGTGTACATGAGGCTGTTATAACATTGCCTCTGGATTACCACACTCACCAGCTGGACTGGAGAGGAGATTGACAACTGACCTTTGGACATGCTAGAATACTATTGTGAAGTCCGTAATAATTGCAAACAAGGTCCAGTGGGGATTGAGGGTGTACTGATATTAATTTCTACTGCTGACTGATATAATAGCTTCAGTGAGCAAGTGCCAGGTAATTTAAGTGCAATGTGTTACAATTAAGTAAATGCAAAAACGACAAGCAGTCACTTTCTGTCAAGTGTAACAAGGAAATAAGTACAGTAAGCGATGCAGATATCAGTAGTGATTCACAGAAGTGCTGAGAACCTGTGTATTATGTGGAATTAGCATACCAGTGAAATAACAAGCTAACAAATAACAAGCATATAAACAAAGCTGGATCCAGGAGGCTTGGATGTAGTGTATGCTACAGCAAACAAGGTGTACCAATGTCAGTAAGATACAGTTCAAATATGCAGGCACTATAAACCTTAAACCAGAAGTTCCCAGCTATGAATGGCAGAGTACAGCCTATTCTCACACAAGAGTGCAGACCACAAACCTTGTTAATGTTAAATAACTGGCCTGAAACCCAACTGCTTATACCAGAACTAATACACTTGGACACTGGGCTCTCAATCAGCAGTTCCCAACTTAGAAGGATGACAGCTACCTGTCCTGCCACCACAGTGCTTGCCACAAACCTTCCTAATGTAAAACAACTGGTCTGAAGGCCAAGTGCTTAATCCAAAAGACGTAGAATAATAGCTACACTTTAATCAAGTTACAACCAAGCAGTAATAACTACAATTTTAATACTTTATGTATAGAATGTGTACCATATATTGCTGACATACTCTGCTGATATCCTGTTTGTGTGCTTTTCCAGGGAGATATGGGTCCAAAAAGGAACCCTGCCTACTCTGCTGCAGTGGACGAAGTGATCCACCAGAGCCTGGTGCGTGACTATGACATCCTTTTTTCATGCACCACCCAGAATCAGCAGGAGAGGTCTGCACTGTGGCAAAACCTTGTCAGCAGGATAAATGATGTTGGCATGTATGATAGGACATATGAGCAGGTGAGACATCACTGCAGTGATTTGATTCGAAATGTCCGCCAGCGTGCTGCAGATATCCGCAGGCAACAGGTTGCCACAGGTGGGGGGTTGGCCACACATCCCCCCTCACCAGACAGGAGGGGCTACTGCTAAGTGTCATGCATCCAGCCCCAGAACAACAACAGCATCAGACTTGCATAATGATGGAGGTTGGATCCACACAGCAGCAAGACACTGAGCATGCAGGTAAGATGCCATATGTACATATGACTGTTCTGTACACTGTTACTTCATGCATGCATAAGGTGTGCACGTGGTATGTATCTGTCATCATGATATGAAATTGTGCATGTGTGATACTGACATTATGAGCAGCTGATGTGTATAAGGGAACTGGTGTACTACTGTACTGTATCATATGCAAAACAAATGGCACACTTGTGCCCACTGACATTACTTTCTTCATATTTCCAGGTCCCTCCCATCTAGCAATGAGGCAGGCCATACATGCTGGTGAGTGTGTTTATCATTACCTGAAAAACAATTTATAATACTAGTAAGAGTAGTGTATCTCTGTAGTATACATGCTGGTGAGTGTGTTTAATAATACCTGCAACACTCACGTTAATACTAGTAAGAGTAGTGTAACTCAGTACTGATGTGTGTGTGTACTGTGGGGTGTGCATGTGGGCATGTGTGCCTGTGCCCATGTGTGCATGTGTGTGTGTGTCCATGAGTGCATGTGTCCATTTCTGAATGTGTGCATTTGTATTGAAGTGCATCACTGTAACATATGTGTTGAGACTGTAACCTGTGTTCCCTGTTTCCCTCCCGTAGGTTCTGGTGCTGCTCTGGTGACCTGCAGCAGGGAACTTGAATCTTGTGCCCCAGGTACTGATGATGATGAAATGTCTATAATGGTGCAGGAAGGTGTGTCTGGGTCCGCCATTGGTCAGCCAATTGACAGTACACAGCTGTCAACCCCTTCAATGTGCACAGTCATCCTGCCGTTACATCCTTTGTCACCATTGTCCCTAGGCGATGGACAGTCTGCATTGGGCATAGATCAGGGTAATGTGGTACCTGTGGTACATGCATCCCCACAAAGCAGCCATGAGCAGGGTCCTCCAATGGTACCACACAGTCGCCCATGGGTTCTCGTGGGGGCATCCATGGCCGTACTGCCTCTGGCCAACGTGCCCAAGGAGGTATGTCAACCTCCACTATGTTTCGGACTGTTATGCAGGCACAGGCGCGTATGGAAAGGTACACCAGACAGGGTCTGAGGGAGCTGAGATCATGTCGCACAGCCATGACAGATGGCATGTGTGACATTGCGAATGCTATTCGTAATTTCACAGATGTCATTGACAGACATTGTGGGGACATACAACAGCTGCTCTACAACCAGATGTCCATGGGCCAGGGCGATGGTGTGTGTTTACAGTGTCGACGTGGCTGTATGCCGGCAACAGCACCAGCTAGCAGTCGCCTTGGACGACAACAGGCCCACTCACGCACCTCAAGTGCCAGCAGCAGCCCCAGCAATGCTGGGTCAGTGCTGTCATCAGGACGCCCCAGGAGACCACATGCACGTGGCTCTGGACAGTCCCAGCAGGGAACTGTGCCCAGTCAACACACCCCCGCTTCCGATGACAGTACCCGGTCTGGGTCAGTACCAGATATGGTCTGTAGCACCCCTGCCAGGCATAGGTACCGTGTCCGTGCCCACAGACACTGATCTGGATGACCTGACAGGTGCAGTCTGTGGCTGTCCACAAAACCCTGTACATGGCAGCTATTATGTGGGACTGTGTGCATGCTTACACACATGCAGATATTTAACACCTAGGGCAAACACATACACACACACACACTGCACCAACACTGGTCCACCCTGTACTGCTGCCCCTCACAAACACACATACACACACATGTCAATTGGTGTTACCAGTGGCTGGCTTGGGAATACCTAACCCACTTCCTGTGCATATGATGACACTGTTCCACCTCCTGCATACTACAACATCAGTGCAGGAAAAGGTAAACATGTTGCTGATGCACAGGGTGACTACATAGATGTGTATAAGTAGTAACATGTTGGTAACTGTTCACTGTTCCACTATGATTGTGTGTATATCCCAGCATTCCTGCTGCAGTAACTATATGAATGTCCTGGAATGTTATCTGCACCCATACTACTCACCAAAGTGTACCAGCTGCACACCATCACATGCTACCATTGACTATGGGAATGTGCATCATGTGCTGTATTGCAGATTCAGCTATATGTATCTGTTCTGTCACACATTCATTTACACACACCCTGCTACCCCCACACATGCACATGCTCACCTGCCATTTCCATTATTTATTACCCTACATGAGTAGCTGTCAACACATGACAGGTACACATTTGAAAAGTGCACTATTTGGATTACTACTGCTGTCCTCTTCTCTACCTGTATTCACAGGGTGCAGACAACCTCATTAGTTTAAAAGTGTAATGTGCATCAGGTACTGTGGTTCCCTGATTGCCACATCCAACATGTTTACCATATGGAAATGCACACACAGAAACATCCCACATCCACCCACTTGCCACATTCAGTTTTCAAAACACTATCTAGGTATATTCTGGTACATGTGCGTGTTACAGTAGCATGTAGCACTATACTGAGTACTGTCAGTTGTCTGTTGTCATGTTGTTTGTATAGGGTGCTGTCAACATCACTGTTTGTTAAGGGAAATGTGCACCCTGCAGTGCGTAGCCCCATTTGGCAAAAGCCACATCCCACCCCTAGCATTGTGCACACACACTAACCCCACTCGCACTAAAACACATACTTTCCATTTGCAAGTTTCAAATCCCTACCTAACTGTGTTACGACACCAGAGACAAACACATTAGCAGAGTGCGCTATTTGCATTAGTGGGAGAAATCCATTCTAATGCTGTACTTAGAGGGTGCTGACATCATCTGTGTTTAGGAAGAGGGATGTGCACCCTGTAGTGTGTTCTCCCAGTTGGCAAAAGGCACTTTTTCCTCCCAGCATTATGCACACACACAAACCCCACTCACACTAACTCACATACATTCCCTTTGCAGGATTCAAACCCCTACCTAACTATGTTATGACAGTGGAAAAATACGCATTTGCGGAGCACGCTATACGAATTACTGGAAAGCTTTAATTCAGGTAATATAGTTATAGAGTGCTGACATCATCAGTGTTTCAAAAGGGGAATCTGCATCCTGTAGTGTACTGTCACAGTTGCTAATGGGGGCATTTCCCACACACACATAGATGTGTTTGAGGTTTGCATATGTGGGGGATCCAGTACTCCAGTGTGATTAGTATATGGTTCGATTGCAACAATGAGGGATATACTTCAAGTGGTGAGCATTTTGTACTCATGTTTGTGATGATCAGGTCTAGTATATTTTCCCCTCTTGTGGGAATGTTGACTACCTGTTCCATAGCTAAAGAGTTTCTGAACTATGGGAACCCTAGAGCTTGGGTACTGTGGCTTGAGTAATGTTTACAGTCTATGTTTGCGTAGTTGACGTCACCCAGTATGATGGTGTTTGCAGAGAAATCTATACTCTCCTGTGTCGTCATGAAGGCTGTGTGGGATTCCTGAGTTTGAGAGGGTGATGTAAGAGCTCCTCTGTGTCTCTTTCCATGTGGTCCAGGGAGGTATGTCTCAGGTTGTTCACACCAGCATGGACAATGAGTGCCTCATACTTATACTTGCTGTGAAGTGACCTGAGTGCTTGTGTTATGTGGCACATTCTATCACCCGACAGGTAGCTATATGTGACCCTCACCTTGCTCAGTCTGGAGGGAGGGACATCAGTGTGTCTGACTATGGCATCACCTATTATAGGTGTGTCACACATTGTGTTTGGCCTTATGGGCTGTGCCTGTTAAGAACTCTGACTTTGTGAGGTCTGTGTTGCTTGAGATATGTGTTCATGTGGGATGCAGCGTGCCATGTCATTTCTGTCCGTGGTCTGGTAAGTATCACCTTTGGTGACATAGGTATTCATATGTCAGCTGGTGAGCATTTGCAGTGTTACCTACTGATAGTGGTACAGCTTGTTTGTTGTACAATGGACTACATGCAGCCCTGCTTACAGTAGCTATGTTTGCATGCATGTTTCCTTGCAGTTACCCTGGAATACTGATCTGACCTGCCATGCAGAGTTACACAGCTTCTGTGGACTCCTAGTGACATCTGCATAGCTTATTATATGTATGTTCATGTCTCACTTGACAGAATGTCACTGTTTTTCCTGTGCACATGTACGTTGCCTGTGAAACTTTGCATATGACTTACCTGGCATCTGTCGACATGAGCAGTCATATATGCCACTGCAGGACTCTAAACCTGATTATGCACACACTCAAAACATTCCTCAGCATGGAGAACATCACTATCTGTGCAGTAACAGATACCTGATTCAGGGCTACCAACAGCACTCCAGCACTACCAGGTTATACCTCATACCATGCTTTTCAGGCCCAAATCTTGCACAAAACCACAAAAGGAGGGGTTGTATTGATATTCATCCAAGATACCCACACCTCCAGGTTGGTGGCAAAGCACCAAACATCAGAGACTATCCATATGCAGATAACAATGGGTAAAACTGCCTTCCAGGTTATAGCCTGCTACAGACCACCCTCACAAACACAAGAACTGCACTTGGCCTTCCTGAAAACAGTTGGAAATATGTAGGTCTGTCCATACACCATTATATTGGGTGGGTTAAACTACCCAAACATAGACTGGGAGCATGACTGTAGCTCCAACACCCTAGCCCACAGATTACTGGAATTTATATACCAATATGCTATGGAACAACTTGTTACCACTCACACAAGAGGGAAAACATACTGAACCTGATCATCACCAACATGGGGACTCTATGCTCCAGACCAGAAGTGTATCCCTCACTGGTAAGATCAGACCATAAACTAATCTCACTGGATATTCACATCCCAAGGCCACCCCCTGCACAGAAGAATACAGTCAACAACTCATGTCAAGCATGTTCACACTTCTCATAAATGATGTGGAAACCTTCAAAGCCCCCAGGCCTGTTGAAAATATGGACCAGACTGCAGATACCTGTATAAAGGCATTCTATGGACACATTCAGGAATGCATGGATCATGCAATCTCAAATGAAAGCAAGACCCAATCCTCCAAAGACAGACATCCTGTGTGCTGGACACCAGCCATAAACAAACTATACAATAGAAGAATGAAGCTACTACATGATACAACAAACTCCCAAAATGTGAAGGCATCACTGATGAGTATTAGAAGACAACTACAGGCACTCATAAGATTGTCTAAGGCCATCTTTGAGAGAAGATTCCACAAGACACTGAGGATAATCACAAGGCTTTCTGTAGTTATGTTACAAACCTGGGTGGTAATTCCCAGATATGCTCAGAGGTAGTCCAAGATACAAGAAATACCAAACACACAGACATTGCCAACATCCTAGTGGACAGGTTCACTGCTACCTTCTCCCCCCCTCCACACCAAAAGGGCAAATATTTCTCCCAGCAGAGTGCTGCCCCCCCCTGACATCTCAGATGCTTAGGTAAGAGCTGCCCTCTCCAAAGCAATAAACACTGCATCAATGGGATCAGGCTGTGTCCTACATGAACCCCAAGAAGAGCTACACCCAGACATAACACTACTGTTCAATCCCAGCCTTACTACACGATTTGTGGCCAAAGAGTGGCGTACAGCAACAGTGGTCCCTCTACATTCAGGTGGTGCCTTAACGGATCCTGGACACTATCGCCCCATACGTCTGAATAGCTTGTTCTGCAAAGCTATGGCAAGGATCGTCATGAACCTCATAAATATAGATATTGGGGACCTACAGACACGTCATCATACACAGTTTGGCTTTGTTAATGGCAGATCCTGCCTCTCAAACCTGTTTGATTTCTTTGAAACAGTCACCAAGGCCACTGTCAAGGGGAAGGTGGTCTACACAGCCTACCTGGACCTTGCGTAAGCCTTTGATACAATACCCCACTTGTGCATTCTA
Source organism: Protopterus annectens (assembly GCF_019279795.1). Lineage (NCBI taxonomy): Eukaryota > Metazoa > Chordata > Ceratodontiformes > Protopteridae > Protopterus > Protopterus annectens. Next base: position 1,073,218,036 of record NC_056730.1, on the reverse strand, counting down.
GGGAAGCTTGCCAGTGTACATATTAACCCCTATGTCACTACAGATATTGCACAGTGGCTCAAGGGCAGAACACACATGGTTAGAATTGCTGGAGCCATGTCAGCCTCAAAACCAGTTACAAGTGGTGTCCCACAAGGCTCAGCCCTGGGATCTGTCTTGTTCAGTATATATTTATCAGAGGTACAGGCCAACATGGAAGTATTGTGGCTGAGCAAGTCGCAGATGACTGCAAACCGGACGCCATAATCAACTCTCCAGCCAACACACGCATCCTCCAAAAGGGCCTCTTGGAAACACATGACTTGTGCCACAGCCATGGCCTCAAGCTGAATGCCAAAAAGTGTATAGTCATCCCCTTTGTCAAAAACAAAGTGACCACAAAGTACCACATATTTGTTAATCCATTAAGTGCAGACAAAGGAATTATGGACCTTGGGGTACACAAGTTGATAGCATTCTCTCATTTGACAACAACATGGCCAAAGTGGTTAGGAAAACATTTTATATAGGCCACATCATCATGAAGGGATTCACATGTAGATCAGGGGAGGACATTGTGCCTCTTTACTCATCCCTCATCATGCCCATAATTGACTACAATGCCCCTGTCGGCATGCACCTTACCAGACACCTGCAGCAACTGGAAAGACCACAAAAGTACCTCAACAAGAGGATCAAAGGGCTCAAACAGATGCCACATACTGACTGGTTAAAGAAACAGCAGCTCTACTCAGTGGCATACTGCCTCTTCAAAGGCAATCTGTGCCTGACATATAAAGCCATGTCAAACCCTGACTTAATGGCCATGCTGCACCTCAGAATATCCAGATCCCATCAGGCTACATGCTGGAAAGACTTGAACCTCAGGAGTGATATACATAGGACATGCTGGAGGGACACATTCATAACTCAGAGGCTCCCTTCACTCTGGAATATTATCTCAATAGAGGTTAGGCAGAGTCACTCAGTGACTATCTTCAAGAGGGATATTAATGACTGGATGTGACATTGTAGGTTTACCCTGGGTATCACTTATGTGTCACAGTTAGACAGAGGCACAGTATACTAACCTTGGAAAAGGGCATAGCAAGATAGATTTACAATGCATGGTGAAAGCCACACACATTCTGGCTAGGTGTATAAATGCCCTAGGGCAGATAGCCTAGTATGAATCTATGGACCTATGTATCTTGTTCACCATTGGCCCTATGTGCTGTTAATCACCAATGCAATCTCAATACTATGGTAGCATGTGCAAAGGTCAGTTGTCAGTCACCTCTATGGTACAGTTGTGGAATATATGAGTCATGTAGTAATGTCACAGCTGCCACATGTACACAGTCAACCCTATCCCCTACCCATGGATGTACAACACATGTATGAGATGGAAACACATGGCCAAACTGTGGACTAAGCACTCTGAACCCAGTACTGGCATAACCTGTCAGGTGGCATGAATTACTACAGTGACTGCAATACCAGTCTGATGTGGACCTACACTGACAGCAATACAAGCACGGAAACACACCGGCCATTCATGGAGCCTAAGGATAGCATCCTGCCTGAGTGGCAGACACCTCTGCAGCTGGCACACAGGCATGCTAGACCTGAACACAGCACGCATAACACATAGCACACAAATCCTGTGTGCCAAACAAGCACAGTCTGTACAGCTATACAACACTACTGCTGCAGTTGTGTTAGGTACTTTTATTGTCCAGTACAGTGAGGTCATGCTCACCAGGCTGGACAAGGTGAAGGTCACAGTGATATTCTCATGGGGCACTATGGTCCACCACATAACACAAGCATACAGGTCAGTCAGATGCATGGACACATATGACTCAGTCATTGTCCATGCCACTACAGATGATGTGTGATGTCCCTCACTGGGATACATGATAGGGAACATGGAAGGGCTCACTGAGCAAGTGGCACAGGCTGGTAGAACCCTGACCTTGGTTGGCATCATACCCTCACCAGGAATGCTGACATATTATTGAATGCTAATGAATTACTGTAGCTACAACACCATAGCTGAACGGTTCTTAGCATGCGGTCACTGCATTGCTATGGAACAACTTCTTACCACTCCCACTACAGGTGAAAACATGCAGCACCTGTTCATCAACAACATGTAGACTATATGCCCCAGACCAGGTGTGTATCCCTCACTACTAGGTTGATAGCATCTACATCTCACACTGTATATACACATCCCACATGCAGCACCTGCACAGAAGACCACAGTCATAATGTTACCCTGTGCAAATACCATGTATTCACATGTGGCAGGCATCACACATGGTAACTATTGAAGGTCACAGGTACATATATGTATTTGTCACACACATACATCATGTGTGCATTGCCATAACTGGTTTAATCAATGTCATGCATTATTGTGAGAAACAACCTGCACATATGGGCATTCTGTGTGAGCAAAACACACGTGACATGTCTGGAATCAAAAGCCATAAATAATTGTGATATTGTTTAGAAAGGGGTATGTGCATCCTGTAGTGTGTTTTCCCAGTTGCCAAAAGGGATGCTTCTTTCATACATGCTTACCCTCCTTCACACACAGTTGGCATTGGCTGGATTCAACCCCCTACCTAACTATGTTATAATACTAGAGATGGAAGAATTAGCAGAGTGCGCTATTCGCATTACTGGGGGATTTCTTTTCTCCTGATATACTTATAGGGTGCTGACATCATTGGTGTTTGGAAAGGGGAATGGGCATCCTGTGGTGTGTTTTCACAGTTGCCAAAAGGGATGTCCCTTTCATATATACATACTAACCCCCTTCAAACACACTTGCCGGATTCAAACCCCTACCTAACTATGCTATGACACTAGAGACAGACGCATTAACAGAGCATGCTATTCGCATTACGGGGAGATTGCTTTTCTCCTGATATACTTATAGGGTGCTGACATCATCAGTGTTTAGAAAGGGGAATGAGCATCCTGTGGTGTGTTTTCACAGCAAAAGGGATGTTCCTTTCATACACACACACACTTATCCCCTTTACACTTGCTGGATTCAAACCCCTACCGAACTATGTTATGACTCTAGAGATGGACGCATTAGCAGAGCGCACTATTCAGATTATTGGGGGACTTTTTTTCTCCTGATATACTTATAGGGTGCTGACATCATCAGTGTTTAGAAAGGGGAATGAGCATCCTGTGGTGTGTTTTCACAGTTGCCAAAAGGGATGTTCCTTTCATACATACTTACCCCCTTCACACACACTTGCTGGATTCAAACCCCTACCTAATTATGTTATGACACTAGAGACGGACACATTAGCAGAGCACGCTATTTGGATTACTGAGAGATTTCTTTTCTCCTGATTTACTTATAGGGTGCTGACATCATCAGTGTTTATAAAGGGGAATGAGCATCCTGTGGTGTGTTTTCCCAGTTGCTAAGAGGAACATTTCCCTCACACAGGCTTGCACACAGACCAACCACAATCACCCACACACACACACACTCTGGATAAGCTGTCATTCCCTAGGGCAAACAGCCTAGTGTTGCCCTACCCATATGTTTAACTGTCAGATGCACATTATTTGGTGCTGATAGCAGTGTTTGCAGGTCTTTATTGTCATAACAGTTCCTGTTTGTATGAACAACTTGTGTACCTGTGGACAATGTTTGCATATGGGGGAAATCCACTATATCATGTATGTCTCTGTAGTCATTTAAGTGTGAGCACTGGTCAGATTGCTATAATGTTGTTGGTTACTGGAATAACACATACATATACCAGATATATGTGGCAAAATGCTAAACTGATATTTGGACTAAGTGTGTGAGCATGCCCAGTTCAGCCTTCCCATGGCATGTTGTGTGAAAGATGTCTCATTTATCCAAGTGTGTGAGCATGCCCAGTGTGAGCTTTCCATATGTTGAACTCTGCAGCCCATCACATTTGTGGATGAGTGTGACCTTCAACAAATATCTCCAGTTTATGGTTGTGTGTTCTGTGCCATGTTGTGTAGTTACTGTCCAAATGCTTTTTGTGTGAACACAACAGGGATTATACTGTGCCTGCAGGTTTTGCATGGGATACTTTGCATACAATTGTCAACATCCGATCATACTGACCTAACACTGTAGTACTGTATAGTGTAGTGGTTCAGTACTTTCACTGTGGTGGACAGTATCCTGGGCTTTAGTCCTATCACTGCTTTACATTTCCATAGTGTGCACAACAGCCTGGTTAGGGTCCAGTTGTGCACATCTGCACAAAGGCGGTGCCTCTACGGACCCTGGTAATTACCGCCCATAAGCTTAACAAGTCTAGTCTGCAAAGCTATGGAGAGGATCATAATGGAGCTCATAAACAAAGATATAGGGGACATGCAGACATTGGACCCGTCCCAGTTTGGCTTTGTCAAGGGCAGATCATGGCTTTTGAACTTGGTCAACTTCTTCAAAACAGTCACTAAGGCCATTGATGAGGGAAAGGCAGTCCATACAGCCTACCTTGACCTTGCAAAGGCTTTCAACACAATACCCCACTCGGGTATTGTAGAAAAACCTACCAACTTAAATGTTAACCCATATGTCACAAGATGGGTTGCAAACTGGCTTAAGGACAGGACCCACAGGGTTAGAGTTGCTGGCGCTATGTCAGACTCCAAGCTGGTCACAAGCGGTGTCCCACAGGGCTCGGTCCTTGGCCCCCTATTGTTCGCCATCTACTTCTCAGAAGTACAGGCCAACATGGGAGGACTTTATTGACAAAGTTTGCAGATGACTGCAAACTGGGCGCCATAGTGGACAGTGCATCAGACACGGATATCCTTCAGAAGGGACTCACGGAAACTGATAGCTGGTGCCAGAGCCATGGCCTGAAGTTAAATGCCAAAACATGTATAGTCATACCCTTCGGGAAAAGCAGGGTAACCCCAAGCTACCATATAGGTGGCAATCCTCTAAGCACAGAGGAGGTTATCATGGACCTGGGGACCCAGGTTGACAGTGGCCTTTCTTCTGACACTCACATTGTTAAAGTGGTTAGAAAGACCTTCTACATTGCCCACCTGATCATGAAGGGATTCACATCCAGATCTAGTGAGGTCATTGTTCCCCTGTACTCTTCAGTTATCAGACCAATGATCGAGTACAATGCCCCATTCGGGATGTATCCCACCCGACATCTGCAGCAATTGGAGAGACCCCAAAAGTCCCCCACCAAAAGGATAAAGGGACTCCAACATCTGTCATATGCTGCCAGATTGAAGACACTCCAGCTCTATTCAGTCACATACCGTCTGCTCAGAGGTGACATGTGCCTGACATGCAAGGCCATGTCCAACCAGGAATTAATGGACATGCTCCACCTCAAAATCTCCAAATCCACCAGAACCACTAGGGCAAGTGACTTAAACCTTAGCAGGGATATAAGTAGGACATGTTGGAGGGATAGATTTATCACTCAGAGACTCCCTATGCTGTGGAATACAATCCCGGTCCATGTGAGGCAGAGCACCTCGCTGGCTCTGTTCAAGAGGAATCTTGACCTGTGGATGGGAGATCATAGGTTTACCCCAGAGATCGTCTCTGTGTCACTGCTGGACAGAGGCACAACAAACTAATGGACACAGTATTGTTTCCATATAAGGGGTGGCGTAAGCCACAAAACTCTGGGCTAGGCTTTTAACTGCCTTAGGGCAGATAGCCTAGTATAAACCTATGAACCTATGAACCTATCTGACCATGTTGCATTATGTTCAGATATGAACTACTTACAACAGCCTCATCCAACATCAGTAGTGTATTCCACAACATAGGTGTACATTGGCAAACACTACCGATGTGCCCTAGGCCATTTCTAATGCTAGTCAGAGAGTGTGTTTGTCCTTCGACACATTGTAAGTGTAGTTTGCCATGACATATGTCTTGTTTAGTATACTGTGCCTCTGTCTACCTGTGACATAACATTGATACCCAGGGTAAATCTACCATCTCCCATCCACTCATTAAGATTCCTGTTGAGGAGAATCAACGAGTGACTCTATGGATAACCTGTACTGGTAGTTTACTCATGGGGGTGGCTTCTGTGTTATGGATAATGCAGTACAGCTTGTCCTATGTATGTCAGTGCTGGGGTTCAGGTCCCTCATGTGCATAGCTCACTGCCATTCAGATTGTACAAGGTGCAGCATGTTCATTGATTCCAGCTTGGACATGGCTTTCTACATCAGGCACAGCTTATGCCTGGGTGGCCAGCATGGCAGTGTGTGGAGTTACACTCTGTTTAATCAGGCAACACATTACATGTGTTCAAGCTCTTTGATACTCCTGGTGAGGTACTGTTGTGGACTTTACAGTTGATGGAGGTGTCTGCTGAGGTACACCACACAGGGGCTGTTGTGGTCATTTGTAACGCTGATGAAGGATAACTGCAGAACCACAATGAACTCCCCTTATCTAGATATCATAACCTTCATGATTAGGTTGGTATATGGATTGTGTCTGTTAACACTACAGCCACATGTTTGTCCAATGCAGGATATCTATCACCTTGTGTACCCAGGTCTGTCATTACATGTTAAGTATGTAATGGGTTAACACCTATGTGGTAATTGGTGGTCACTTACTGTATATCCACAGAGGTTGACTATACAGTTTTCTCCATTTAACATGCTGGCATGGCTATGGCACGGGTTGTCTTTTTCTATGTGGCCCTTTTGTGGGATGCTTGTGTCAGCTGGAGTGTCAGATATGTTAGGCGGTTTGTAGTCCTCTGCAAACATGTTCAGGCACAGTCCTTACATGTTGGCCTGTACCTATGGGGCATATATACCAGACGGGGAAGGTCCCAGGACCAAGCTTTGTGGGATACCTGTTATATGTGGTTTGTAGTCTGACATGGCTGCAGCATGTCTGACCATGTCAGTTCTGTCATTGGTCTGGTTTGCAACCCCTCTAGTGACATAAGGGTGTATATATAAGCTGGTGAGCATATCTATATTGAACACGTAGGGTATTGTATGGAAGGCTTTGCAAGGTCCAGCTACACTGTGTGGACCACATTGCCCTCATCAGTGACCTCAATTACTGTTTCAACTGAGTCACACATGTTTAGGGGCAGGGTCTGCACTTCATAAACCCACACTGGGTAGGGTCGGGTGTCACTAGATCCCCAATATCGTTATGTTTGCGGTACATGCTGATCCTTTCCATAGCTGTGCAGACCAAGCTTCTCAGGATTCTGTGGTGGTTGTTTTAGTATCCATTCAGGCGACACCTTTCTTGAGAACAACCACTGTTGTTGTACACTGCTCTTTGGGTACATATCCTGTGATAAGGCTGACATAATGTCAGGGAGGCAGCAGTCTGCTAGGAAAGATATTTTGCATTATGGGGGGGGGGGTTTGCACTGCACCTGTCAGGATGTATGTTGGCAATACGTGTGTGTGTTTGGTATGTTGTTTGTAATATTTGTGTGATCCAGAGCATATCTGGGAATTCACAACACGCTTACTACCATCAGTTGCAGCAGCCTTGGGGTTATCCTTAGTGTCCTGTACAATTTGTATCATAATAGGTTCATAGGTTCATACTAGGCTATCCACCCTAGGGCATTTGTAAGCCTAGCCACAGTGTGTGTGGCTTTTGCCACCCCTTGCTATGTGAATATTATGGCCATTTATGATTTACTTAGCTGTGCCTCTGTCTGGACATGACACAGTAAAGACCCCCAGTGTACATCTACAATTATCCATCCATTTTGCTAACTTCCTGTTGAAGAGTGTCAGTGAGGGGCTCTGCCTAACATGTAGTGGTATTCTGTTCCAGGGTGTGGAGAGACACAGGGTTAGGTATCTCCCTCCAGCACATCCTATTTTATTATGTGTTAAGGTTGACATCTCTGACTCACACAGCTCTGATGGCTTTGAGTTTTCTGGGGTGGAGCATGTCCATTACTTCTGTGTTGGACATGGACTTGTACAACAGACATACAATGCCTCTGTGTAGGCAGTATGTGACTGCATTCAGCTGTGGTTTCTACAGCCAGGCAGCATATGAGATATATTTGAGACCCTTTCTGACTCTTGCTGAGGTACCTTTGAGGTCTTTCTAACTGCTGCAGGTGCCAGGTAATGTACATCCCAAATGAGGCATTGTATTACAATATGGTCTGATAGGGGAACAGTATAGGGGCACAATGACCTTTGTTGACGTAGATGTGAATCCTTTCATGATACAGTGTCCAATATAGACAGTCTTCCTAGACAACTTGGCAATGTGACTGTCACATAACAGGTGACTGTCCACTTGTGTCACTAGGTCCCTGATTACTCCTTCCACACATAATGGTTTACCACCTATATGGAATTTGTGTGTACCTTGTTTTGTATTTGGTGGTACATTCATACTGTCCACTGTCTTCAGGACAGTGGGGTGGGGTTCCTGTGTGTGGGATTGTGGTCTATAGCATGCTACAGACTGTACAGCAGTCTTGCCTATGGTTAGTTGCACATGGGTGGACTGCAATGACTTAAGCATTGTCAGTTAACTGGACGTATGGGTGTCTGTGCTGAATATGGATACTCACCCTCCTTTTATGTTTTGTTACAGGTTTTGTGGCCATAACACATGATATGTGGTATTACCTGGTAGTGCTGTTGTGCTGTCACGAGGCTTGCAGCAGGTGTCTATCACTGGACAGACATCAATGTTCTCCATACTGGGGAGGGCCTCAGGAGCATGCATATTGAGGTTTACACATCTGGCATTGATCAGCATTACCCTTCTGTTTCTTTCCAGTTTTGTTTTCAATGGTGGTGGGTTGGTCTTTTCAGCCTTGCCTATGAAAGGATCTCTGTAGGTTGCAAAAGCCTTAGGCAATATCCAGATGCTCATGGGTAACAGGTGCAAGCCATCCCTGGAACAGCAGCATGTCTCACTATGGAGTCACCTATTACAACTGTATCAGGCATGTTGTTTCTCCTTCTGTCCTGTGACTGTTTGGCACACCAGCTTTGTGTACTATGTGTTACATGTGCTATGTCTGGAGGTTGTTTTATTGGGTGTCTGCTTTGGAGGCTTGTGTTTGTGTTGTGTGTTTGTAATTAGGGCCTCTGGGAATGTTTTTGTGTTTATGTGTTTGGTTTACAGTCGTTGTAGGTCTATGTGGGACTGGGTTTGTGGTGTATGTGGTTACCTTGTCCTCCTGACTAGTTTTGACAGTACTGATTTGGGGGTGCTCAGGCTCCAGTTTGGCTACCTGGTTGCATCTATCACATACATTTGTATTTATTGGGGTGAGTTGTTGTTGTGTGTGTACTTGGGACAGGTGTCACATTGCCACTGGATTCACAGATTCTACTTGTTTTGCCTGACCTTAGTGGATTGTATGTGTGGACACATTTTATTGCCATACTAGTGATCACTGATTACTTCACTTTTTATGTTTGATCTATCATGTGGTAGCTTCCTCATTCTCTTCAATGGTTTAGTAATTGCTGGAGTCCAGCATGCCTGATGCCTGGGTGTATGGCATTGTGTCTTGTTGTTTGTGATTGCAGACTCCAAGCACTCTTGGCTGTGTTCATGGTATGCCTGTATAACATGTTCTGCAGTGTGTCCCATATTCTGGACCTGCACAGGGCTTTTCATGGATTCCACATTGGTTTGTAGGGGTGCAAGCTATGCTTTATACATGTGTTTCACTGTGGTAATCTGGCCAGGGACTGGGGTTGGGATGTGTAACTACAGTGTGATTACTCTATGGTCTGGTCTTACCAGTGAGGGATACACTTCTCATCTTGACATCCAGTACACATATTTCTGATTATCACATCCAATATGCTTACCCCTCTTGTGGAAGTGTTACATTTTGCATGTCCATTTTGTTTGATGGATTCTGGGAAATTGTCTACACTTGTGTCAGTGCTAGTATAATACAAAGAGTATAGTGACAAACATCTCAAAAGCTGACTTCACACTTCTTCGACTGAGATGGTATCCGATAAGCTCACAGGGCCAGTGGAAACCACAACACACAATGGTGACTCCTTCACAGACACTTTCTACGGACATCTCCGAGAAAGCATGGACCATGCAATCACAAATAAAAACAAGACCCTCTCCACCAACGGAAAGTGGCCTGTCTGGTGGACCCCAGCCATAAACAAACTGTATAACAGATGAAGGATACTAATGCAAGACAGAGCTACATCTCCTAAAGGGAAGGCAGCTGTGATCAGCACTAGTAAAAGCTACATTCTCTCATAAAGACATCCAAGGTCAACTTGGAGACATAAATCACCAAAGACAATGAAGATAACCACACTGCCTTCTTCAGTTATGTCAGAAACCTGGGTGGGAACCCTCAGATATGCTCAGAGTTGGTACACAACAACATATATTTCAGTGACCTGACAGATATTGGCAACATTCTGGCAGACAGGTTCAGTGCAATTTTGCAGCTCCCTCACCCACAAAAGAAGATAGTTATCACAGCTGAATGTAACCTCACTGTCATCTCAGATGTCCATGTGAGAGCCGCACTCAGCAAAGACAAGTACACAGCATCAATGGGACCTGATGGTATCCCCAGTTGCATGCTATGTGAACTCCAGAAGGAGCTAAACCCGTATATACAAATGCTATTTAACCTTAGCCTTGCTACAGGATATGTACCTGAACACTGGCGTACAGCAACAGTGGTCCCACTCCACAAAGGAGATGCCTCCACAGACCCTGGCAACTACCACCACACAAGCTTAACCAGCCTTGTCTGCAAAGCTATGGGAAGAGTCATTATGGAGCTCTTAAACAGAGACATTGGTGACCTACAGACCCTTGATCCCACCCAGTTCAGCTTTGTACAGGGCAGATCCTGCCTTTTGCACCTAGTTGGCTATTTTGAAACTGTCAGTAGGGCCATTGATGAGGGCTACATGGTCCACACAGCCTACCTGCGCTTGGCTAAGGCCTTTGACACAATATCCCACTCAGGCGTCATAGACAAGCTCAACAGCTGAAATATAACACCATATGTCACAGGATAGGTTGCAAAATGGCTAAGAAACAGAACCCATAAAGTCGACATTGCAGGTGCCTTGTCAGATTCAAAGCCAGTCACAAGTGGTGTCCCACAAGGATCTGTCCTGGGACCCCTCTTATTTGGCATTTACTTTTCAGATGTGAAAGCAAACATAGGAGGGTTGTGGCTGACAAAGTTTGCAGATGACTGCAACCTAGGCACCATAGTGAATACATCAGCCGGCAAACACATCCTACAGAATGCCGTCACAAAGACAGATAGCTGGTGCCGGAATCATGGCCTGAAACTGAATGCAACTGATGTGTAGTCATCCCCTTTGGGAGGAACAAAGTACCCACAAATCAATACATAGACAGCAACCCACTGAGCACAGAAAACAAATCAGACACCTGGGGACACATGTAGATAGTGACGTCTCGTTTGACACCCATGTTGCCAAAGTGGTTAGAAAGACTTTCTATCTTGCCCACCTTATCATGATGGGTTTTCCATCCAGATCAAAGGAGGTCATTGTACCACTATACTTCTCCCTTATCAGGCCCATGATTGAATACAAAGCCCCATTTGGTATGTACCTCACCCAGCACTTGCAACAGCTGGAGAGACCCCAAAAGTACCTTACCAAGAAGATTAGGGATCTACAACACATGTCATATGCTTCCAGACAAAAAGAAAACCAGCTTTATTCAGTAGCATACCGCATACTTACAGGTGACCTATGCCTGACATACAAGACCATGTCCAATCAGGATTTGGTTGACATGCTCCACTGCAAGCAATCCAAATCCACCAGAACCATGAGAGCTAAAGATTTGAACCTCAGCACATACATGTATAGGACATGCTGGAGGGACAGAGTCATAACTCAGAGACTTCTCACACTCTAGCAGAGTATCCCAGTTCATGTTAGACAGCGTCCCTCACTGACTCTCTTCATGAGAAATCTGGACAACTGGATGTGAGATTGTAGGTTTACCCCAGGGGTCCTCCCTGTGTCACTACTAGACAGAGGCACATTCAAGTTATTTGATTACGTAAGGGGGTCATAATGTGTCACTACTAAGTCAGAGGCACAATATTCGGAATCTGTTCTGTACACTTATTACCACTATAAGGGGTGGCAATAGCCACATCACTATGGCTAGGCTTATAAATGCACTAGGGCAGATAGCCTAGTAGTAAACTATGAAACTATGAAACTATGGTGTATGTGTAGGTATTGTCAGTCAAGCAATATAATGTGGTTTGGGGGGCTTGATATCTTCCTGTATTCCAACATTTTTGTCTATTCCTTCCAGCATGTCGAGGGATCAGTTGCTAGTGTCCTCTCCTGCTCAGCTGGTGAACCTGGGAATATTGAGGCAATGTTACAATTGCCTCATGTACACAGACAACCCTCTCCTTCTCCCACAAAACACAAATACATGCGAGAGATGCAACTATATAGCCAAACTGGAGGCTGAGCTCTCTCAACATAGGACTGGCAAGACCAGAGAGGAGGAGAAGGTAACCACACACACCACAAACCCAGTCTCACATAGCACTATAACAACTTCATATCATACACATAAACACACAAAGATATACACGGAGGCTCTGATCAGAAATCTACCAAAACAGCAGAGGCCACCAAAGCAGACACCCAAACAACTTCCTCCACAGAGCACAGCACATGCAACTCATAGACGACAGAGTCAGTGTGCCAAACAGTCACAGCCCTTAAGGCCAAACACAATGCCAAACACACTCATCATAGGTGACTCCATAGTCAGACACACTGACGTCCCGCTCACCAGATTGAGTAAGGAGAAGGTCACAGTAAGCTGCCTATCGGGCGCTGGAATCCACCACATAATGCAAGCACTCAGGTCACTCAACTGCAAGTACAAGTATGACTCAGTCATTGTCCATGTTGGTGTGAATGACCTGAGATGTACCTCCCTGGACTACATGAAAAGAGACATAGAGGAGCTCTCTGATTATGTAGCCCAGGCAGGTATGACCCTGACCTTAAGCAGTATCCTACCTTCACCAAGAATGATGCCACAATACAGAGACAAGATGATCAGCTGTAATAATTGGCTTAAACTATGGTGTCATTCAAAGGGGATCCAATGTCTGTCTGCCTGGGATGACATGCTGGACAAGCCACGCTGATTCACAAGGGATGGCTTGCACCTGTCACCCCTGGGCTTCCGGATTTTGGCTAAGGCTCTTGCCACGCCCATTGTGCCTTTTTTAGGCAAGGCTCAAATTCTAAACCTACCACCCTAGAACACAAAAAAGGAAGAAAATAAGGGTAATGCTGCTCAATGCCAGAAGTCTCAACCTCAAGATGCATGCACTCGAAGCCCTTCTCAGTATGGAGAACATCGATGTCTGTGCTGTGACTGAAACCTGGTTCAAGGCTCCTGACAGCACCCCGGCACTATCAGGTGTTACCTCATATCATGCGTTCCGGCCCCAAAACCCGGACAACACCAAGAAAGGAGGGTGGGTGTCCATATTCATCAAAGACACCCTCACCTCAAGGTTGGTGACAATGCACGATGCATCGGAGACCATCCAGGTGCAATTAACCATAGGCAAGACTGCTCTGCAGTTTGTAGCATGTTACAGGCCACCCTCTCAAACTCAGGAACCTCACACAGCTTTCCTGAAAACACTGGAGGGGATACATGTATCTCCAAACACCATCATACTGGGTGATTTCAACTATCCAAATATAGACTGGGATCACTGCTCAAGCCCCAACACTCTAGCCCAAAGGTTCCTAGAGTTCATAAACTCAAATGCCATGGAACAACTAGTCACCATCCCCACAAGAGGAGACAACATACTAGATCTCATCATCACGAACATGGGGTCACAATGTTCAACACCAGAAGTATACCCATCATTGGTGAGATCAGATCATAAACTAATCTCACTGGAAGTCCACATCCTGCCCCCACCCCAGATAAAAAAGACCACAGTGAAGAACTTCTCAAAAGCTGACTTCATACTTCTAAAGACTGGTGTGGTCTCTTTCAAGGCCCCCAAGCCAGCAGAAACCATTACCCAAACCACTGAATCACTTACAAATGCCTTCTACCAGCACCTCCAGGACTGCATGGATCAGGCAATCCCAAACAAAACAAAGACTCTTTGTACCAAAGGCAAGCGTCCAGTCTGGTGGACCCCAGCCATAAACAAGCTCTACAACAAAAGGAAGGAGCTACTACAAGATAGAGCAAAATCCATAGAAGGGAAGACACCCCTGCTCATTATAAGTAAAAAACTGAGATCTCTCATAAAATCATCCAAGGCAAATTTTGAGAGATAAATCGCTAAGGACTCAAAAGACAATCATAAGGTCTTTTTTAGCTATGCTAGAAACCTGGGAGGAAACTCCCAGATATGCTCAGAATTAGTTCAAAATGATGTAAAAATCACTAAACCTACAGACATTGCCAACATACTGGCTGACAGGTTCAGTGCAGATTTCTCCCCCCCAAAAGGAGAGATATCTATACCAGAGGATTGTAGCCCCCCAAACATCTCAAATGCTCAGGTGAGAACTGCTCTATCCAAGGCGAAAAACACAGCATCCATGGGACCAGATGGTGTCCCCGGTTGTGTGCTCCACGAACTCAATGAGGAATTAAACCCGCAGTTAGGGCAGCTATTTAATCTTAGCCTTACCTCAGGATACGTACCCAAGGAGTGGCGTACGGCAACGGTGGTCCCACTTCACAAAGGAGGTGCCTCCACCGACCACTAGAAACTACCGTCCCATCAGCTTGACAAGCCTGGTCTGCAAAGCTATGGAGAGGATCATAATGGAACTCATAAATAAAGACATAGGGGACTTGCAGACTTTGGATCCAACCCAGTTTGGCTTTGTCAAGGGCAGATCATGCCTTTTAAACTTGGTTGACTTTTTTGAAATGGTCACCAAGGCCATTGACGAGGGCAAGGCAGTCCACACAGCCTACCTTGACCTGGCAAAGCCTTTCGACACAATACCCCACTCGGGTATCATTGAAAAACTCACCAGCTTAAATGTAAACCCATACATCACAAGATGGGTTGCAAACTGGCTAAGTGACAGAACCCAGAGGGTCAGAGTTGCTGGCACCATGTCAGACTCCAAGCCTGTCACAAGTGGTGTCCCACAGGGCTCAGTCCTGGGACCACTTTTATTCGGCATCTACTTTTCAGAAGTACAAGCAAACACAGGAGGATTATGGCTGACAAAGTTTGCAGATGACTGCAAACTGGGAACCATAGTTGAAAACCCATCTGACACAGACATCCTTCAGAAGGGTCTCATAGAAATGGATAACTGGTGCCAGAGCCATGGCCTAAAATTAAACGCTAAAAAATGCATAGTCATACCCTTCGGGAAAAACAAGGTTACCCCTAGTTACCATATAGGTGGCAATCCTCTAAGCACAGAAGAGGTTATCAGGGATCTGGGCACCCAGGTTGACAGTAACCTTTCGTTTGACACTCATGTTGCCAAAGTAGTTAGGAAGACCTTCTACATTGCCCACCTGATCATGCAGGGATTCACATCTAGATCAAGGGAGGTCATTGTTCGCCTGTACTCATCACTCATCAGACCAATGATTGAGTACAATGCCCCATTCAGAATGTATCTGACCCGACACCTGCAGCAATTGGAAAGGCCCCAAAAATTCCTCACCAGAAGGATAAAGGGTCTCAAAAATATGTCTTATGCTGCCCGACTGAAGGAACTCCAGCTCTATTCAGTCACTTACCGTCTGCTCAGAGGTGACCTGTGCCTGACATACAAGGCCATGTCCAACCCGGAATTAATGAACATGCTTCACCTCAAAACCTCTAAATCCATCAGAACTACAAGGGCAAGAGACTTAAACTTCAACACGGCTATTAATAGGACATGCTGGAGGGACAGATTAATCACCCAGAGACTCCCTATGCTGTGGAACAACATCCCAGTACATGTGAGGCAGAGCACCTCGCTGGCTTTGTTCAAGAAAAATCTTGACCAATGGATGGGAGATCACAGGTATACCCCAGGGATAACCTCAGTGTCACTGCTTGACAGAGGCACAGCAAAATAATGGGCATATTATCCTTCAAACTAAAGGGGTGGCGGAAGCCACAAAACTCTGGGCTAGGCTTATAAATGCCCTAGGGCAGATAGCCTAGTATGAACCTATGAACCTATGAACATAGGCCTGGTGCAGTTCCTGCTATTAGGACAGTGGTCTGCAGCAAGCTATATAGTAGTAGGCAGTTTTAGCCATTGGTATTTGACCATGGCTAATCCATGTTGCTTCTTGTTGTGGTACCAACATGGGGGTGTGGTTATCCATGACATTTATTGCTAGTCACCGTTGTTTTGTAGCTTGTTCCATGTTTTTGCACATGTACATCACTGTATGAGGTGTGACCTGGTAGTGTTAGGGTGCTGATGTGGGCTTTGACCCAGTTTTCTATTACAGCACTGATATCTACATTCTCTATACTGTGTGCTTACACTGCACACATCTTGCTGTTTATACTTCTGGCATTGGGTAGCATTACATCTAGGTTCCTATCCCTTGTGGTACCTATGAAGGTGGGTTTGTGTTTTTGTGGTTTATGATTGGTGAGGGTGGATGTTAGTCAGGGTCCTCAGGTATGCATATGGTACATGGTGTTACATTACTTAACACATGGCATTCATGCCTCAGGTGGTGCTGCAGGGCTGCCTCTGTCAGATGCACATACTACACTCCCTGTACATGTTTGGAAGCAGGTTGTGTCATGTTAGGCATCCCTGTTACTATATGAGTGAGTCGGAGGGGGTATCAGTCCCAGTGTTCCTACTAAGCCAGTGTATGTGCTATGCGTTGCCTCTTTGCCAAGGCCAGGGCATACTGGGCATATCTCCTTCTGCCTACTGGGGCAAGGTCAGGTTGTTCCTCCTCCGAGTCACCCTCTGCCTGTGGTGGCCTTGGCAATGGTAGGGGTATGTTTGGCCCAGCCCTATGCTGGTCCTGCTGCAGCTGTTTCCGCAGGATCATATTATGTAGCATAGCACATATCATGATCATTTGGGTACATGTAGTTGGTGTGTACTGCAAGGCTCCACCAGATGTGTCCAGACACTGGAACCATGACTTGAGCAGCCCAAACACACGCTCTATGACATTACGTGTTTGTGCGTGTGCCTCATTATGACGTTCCTGTTCAGGTGTGTGTGCATTTCTGATGGGTGTCATCAGCCACGGCTCAAGTGCATAACCTGCATCCCCCACTAGGTGTCCGTGTGGGAAGTCCCCACTGGCAAATGATTGGTACAGCTGCGACAGATGCCAGATGTGGGAATCGTGGTAGCTCCCAGGGCAGCCAGCACACACATTCATTATTAAGCCCTGGGCATCACACACGACCTGGCAGTTGATGGAGGAGAATCCCTTGCGGTTAATATAGGCTCTACCCCGCTCACCGGCTGGTGCTTTGATGCGTATGTGCGTGCAGTCTATTGTACCCAGTACCTCAGGGTATCCCGCTATTTGCTGGAAGAGATGCATATTGCTGGCCAATACCTCACGGGCATTGGGGAAATATACATGATCACCGACATGTACTGACATGGCATCCAGGAACTGGTGCAGTACCCTGGAGGCTGATGCCTGTGATATCCCCATCATATCACCAGTTGGTCTCTGGAAGGTACCTGTTGCTAGTATTCTTAGGCCAACACATACCTTGGTTTCCACTGGGATGGGTTCCCTCTGTTGGTTCTGTGTGTGAGACGTGGCCTGCACAGCTCAACAATTTGCTGCAGAAGGTCTCTGTCCACTCTGTAGCGCTCTACTATCTCCAGCTCATGTAACCCATGGTAGGTGACCCTGGGCCTGTATACTCTCCTCCTTCTCCTCACTCTGGGTTGTCTGTCAGCATCTGCATTGTCACCACCCTCAGCAATTCACCTATGCCTGATTATAACAGCTATGGCAGCCCCTAGCATTTCTGCTCTGAGTTCAGCTTTTTTCAGTTTTCAATTCTGATAGCTTACTCCTTTCTTGCAGTATCTCTTGTGAGAAACAGCCTGCACTGCTGTTTGCAGTGTTTATAAGTACTGGGTTGGGCTTCTATTCTGCCTGTGTAATTGCCTGCTTCCAATTGTTTCCACCAATTAACACCAGCAGTATCCTCTGGCAGCTTCGCTGTAATCTGGTTGTTTCCTTTTTCCTTTCTGTTTCCTCAAGGGGAGCAATGCGCACACCAGCATAAGCACGCTCACAGTGACTTAAACACGTGCACACATCCTTACATGGTTTGAACTGGGCTGATTCATGGTAAAACGCGCACACACAGCCTTATACATCAGGCAACAGGCTTCCTGCTGTTTACATTGCCTTCCACACGCAGACGCCACAAAACCGTTGTAAACGGTTTGCAACACGCTCCCACATGTTGAACCTGCCTTACACGCGCGCACACGCGCGCATGCACCTATATCAAGAAAGATGAGTGTAGGGATAGTGTGCACCCTCTATTTCTTGACTTTCCTAGTGTTCTGTTGGGACACACCTCTCTCCCTGATGTCTGTCTGTCATCTGTCACGTTACACTGCCCTCCAATGTGATACATTTATTTCTATCATTCCCCCCCCATGATGTCACCTACCTCTTACTCTATTC
Organism: Protopterus annectens; assembly: GCF_019279795.1. Lineage (NCBI taxonomy): Eukaryota > Metazoa > Chordata > Ceratodontiformes > Protopteridae > Protopterus > Protopterus annectens. The sequence continues at coordinate 1,073,199,327 of NC_056730.1, read as the reverse complement.
CTCCCCCTTCTATAACTCTTACACTACTCAGAAAGTGCTCATTACCTATGTGGCAGTGTGATTCAGTATTGTAACCCTCATTTACATAGGATTACCTAGTAATGCTTAGTTACATGTCTTACACGGAGCTTCCCCCCCTTGACAACCACTACACGGAGGCCATATTGTTTTTGGTCTGCTAGTCCCTGCATTGTCATTCCATGTAATACATAAATCCCACAATTGTGAGCTTATAAGCTTCAGTTTTCACTTTTGAGCAGTGCACCCCGTTTGCATGGGTGTGCGCTGCAATTAAACATCAAAATCCCACGAAAAAAAAAAATTAGTTTAAATAATTTTGCAACACTTTTTAATGCCAATGCCCACATATTTGGCTATTGGCATGCTAGATGAAACATATGCACCCTTTATTTGGAGCTGACATAGCTCACGTTGTTTGCAGAAATGTACTCAGTTGTCAGCTGAGTACATTTCTGCAGCTAAAACGTCCATTACATGGACTGCTTTGGGCTTCCTGGATCGCTCAAATACCTCATTTGCATATATTTCAGCTGCAAATGAGGTATTGAGCATTTCCACACCCAGTCTGTGTAAGAGATGTTTTAGCTGTCTCTTACACGGAGGTTTGGGCTGTTCCTGGATCAGGAGGCTTACACGGAGGCTTACACTACTCTTAAACTCCGTGTAAGCCTTCCTGAATCCTGCCCAGTGTTTTAAATGGTAGGAGCAGGGGAGGAAAAGGGTAGAATAAGATGGAAATGGTAAGGTGATTAAGGCAGATATAGTTAAGAGTAACAGAGGAGGGAGGAGGAGGTGCCATGAAGCAGGCTGGTGTATCAGCCTGGGATTGAGCAGGAGCATATCCAGGATTAAGAGAGGTGTTCCTTAAGTGTGAGCTTGAAGGATGTGTGTATGTGGTTGAGTCTAAAAGATAAAGGGAGCTATGAGAAGTAGTATGAGTTATGTCCATATGTAATTGTCAACTTTTTCTTCATAGGTTCATAGGATGATACTAGGCTATTGGCCCAGAGGCCCTTATAAGCCTAGCCAAGAATTTTGCCTATGTTCCCAGAGATTCAGCACCTGTTTCCCTTGTCCAGCAGTGACAGAGGTGAAATCCCACTGTGTATTTTCTGTTTCTCATCCAGTCATCCAGGTTCCTCTTAAAGAGGGCTAGAGAGGTACTGTGCTTGACATGGAGAAAAAGTCTATTCAGTAGATGGGGGAGTCTTTGGGGCACAAATCTATCCTGCTGACAAGTTCTATTAATGTCACAGACCAGGTTGAAGCCTTGCGTGTGGGTTGCATGAGTGGAGTTTGACTTATGAATATGCTGCAACTCCATCAAGGCTGGGTATGAGATGGCCTTGTATGCCAGACACAGGTCACCTCTGAGCAGTCTGTAAAAGACTGAGTAGAGGGACAGGGCTTTTAGCCTATCAGTGTTTGAGACCCTGGATTTTCCTGATCAGGACCCTCTGTGGTGTCTCCAGCTGCTGCATATGCTTGGCAAGGTGCATGCCAAAGGGGGCATTTTACTCAATAATGGGTCTGATAAGGGAGGAGTACAGGGATGTTATGACCTCCTTGCTCCTGGATGAAATACCCTTACTTATGAGGTTGGCCATGTAGAAAGTCTTCTGTACAACGGAGGCAACATGGTGGTCAAAAGTCAGGTTGCTATCAACCTGGGTGCCCAAGTCCCTCATGACTGACTTCATGCTAAGTACATTGTTATTAATGTGATAATTAATGGGGACTCCATTTTCCCCAAAGGTGATAATGATGTATTTCTTGGCATTCAGTATGAGGACATGCTTCTGGCACCAGTCATTTATTTGGGTAAGGCCCTCTTGCAGGATGTTCACATCACTAGGGGAGTTTAAGACAGCACCCAACTTGGTCAGACACAGACCACTGGGTTTGGCCTGTGCCTCAGAAAAGTATATCCAAAACAGTAGAGGCCCCAATACTGATCCTTGGGGTACACCACTCATTAGCCATAAGGGTGTATTTACTGGGCTTCATTCTTTTTACTATGCTACTCTTTTCTTTCTAGTCTGTAATACATGTACACATATTCTATTCCTTCTTTGGACATAGGATGCTGTTTCTAAAAAGATCATAACTTATATTTGCTATGTTCTGCTTGCACTTCAGCTGTGATAACTAAACCAAAATCTGTCTCATCTTCAGCCCATGAATCTGGGTATTTCTGAAATAACTTAACTTTTAAATTCTGTGCATCATCTACACAATCTAACTTCTTCTGTTTGCTCTGCTGTATATACTATAATGTCTTTATCTCTCCAGAGAATTGTGTTATTGAAGTCTAAAACAACATTTAATTCTGACAATATGCCCATATGTTGTATACACATTGAGGATTGCTCACTGCTATAAACTTTGACCCTTTAAATCCTGGCAACATTATAATCATGGAAACTTAAAATAAAAAACAAGCACCAAACCAACATGGCTGGGCAAAAACCTTTATTTATTTAACAAAGTAAAAAGTAATAAAAGTGAGCCCTTTTGTGATAACACTATCGCTTCTTCAGACTACTAAACATTTCCTGTCATTTAAAAAAGCTCTGACATTCTCTACTCTCCAATCATTGGGAATCCCTGTAAATAGTGATTCTATGTTGGACAGAATTGGATCTTGCTCTTGAATGCAGAGAAACTCCCTGGTTTAAATGGCATTTCCAGCCTTAAACCATTCTTGAAAGCATCCAAATGACACTTGCAAAAAAACACTGAAAGCAACAAAAGAACAGCCGAGAAGTGTTAAAAAATTCCAGTTCTTTATTGTAAATGCTTTAGTTCATCCACACTATACAATGAACTTCTTCAGACAAGACTCTACCCAACATTTAATGCCTTATATAAGGCTCTTAATTAGTTAGCAAGTTAATAAAACAATTAACAAGCTTCCTCAAATTGATCAGACTGTTAAGTACTATAACAAATGCCATTACAAATGGAATTTAAAATGCTAAAAAGCACAAAGGCATTTTTATATAACACAAACAAAATAAGACAAATATAAACATACTAAAATGTATGTGCTATCATGTTGTGTCTGTAGACAATGAAATGATAAATAAACAGCCTTCACTTCCTATCTAGATGTTAAGCTAAAAAAGTGAGTCAACTTTGACCCCATTTTTTAAAAATAATATCATACATTATATATTATATAGAAAACTGCTACTTAAATTGAATGGTATCATCATAGTAAAATGTAACTGAAGAAATGTATACACATTTCATACTACATATTACCTATCCAATGTTTTTAACTTTAGAATGCATTTAATTGAGCTAAATTCATTCAGCCCTGGTGGAACATGGGCATTAGTTCTTAACTGCCATAATAGTTCACATTCCTCCAACTTCAGTTCCCACGGACCACCTCTAATATTTCTACTTATGTGATCCATGATAATAAAATGGAATTTATGTGTGGGATTGTCTATAACATGCCTTGCCAAAGCATTGGTATTTGACATTTTGCAAATCTGGTATTGGTGTTCGTAAATCCGCTGTTTAAGTGCCTGTTCTATTTTTCCTATGTAGAAACCTTGGCACTGCTGGCATTGGGCAAGGTAAACTACCCCTGTTGTCTCACAATTAAATCTTCATTTTACACTGTAGATTTTGTTGTGTATACTAAAACTGTTCCCTACTTTTATAAATTGGCATTGGTGGCATCTACCACATTTTTCATACCCCAATTTCTTTTAGGTATTGTAGTCTGACATTCTAGTATGCTCTTCAAATTTGGGCCTCTTCTATATGTTATGTTGGACTTTCTGCCCAAATTTCTGTACACAGTACTATCTTCCATAACAAGGGCCCAAATTTTAATGATTATATCCTTGATATTTTTGCATTCATAAAATAGGTAGTTAAAAAATAAAATCTGGGATTTAACTGTATGGGAAGATTATCGGAATTTCTGTCTTGTGTAGTTAAATCATGTAATACTTCGCTATAGCCTTTCCACAAGATGGGCTTAAAATGCCCATTGTTCCTTTTTTTATGTACTTCATTAAACAGTTGTTCAAAGAGGTATATCAGATATCCTCATTTTGTGAATATATTTTTTAGAAGTTCACATTCGACTTGGAAATCATCATCAGATGAAACCATTCTGGCTGCTCATACCAATTGTCCTTTTATTACAGCTCTTTTTTGATGAAAAGGATGGTTGCTGCTGAAATGGAGAAAAGCATACTTTGGTTTCTGTGCCAGTGTTCTCAGTTCTTCGTCTGTCCCACAGTATTCATCATGTTACCCATTATAGACTCTTCCATCTCCATCATGTCACGTTTCCTGAAATTTCAGGTTCACGATTTTGTTCTATACAGAAGCACTGGTCACACTTACCTGGCATTCTTCTGTCACACATTACCCCTCACACTTTGTCCCAGTTGGCTACAGCATGTCTGAATATAGTTTTGACCTCCTAATTCAGATTTCCCTTCTGCTCAACAATGCCTCTCAGATACCTGATGCTGCTAACCTGTTTCACTATTTTCCTTTCTACCTCAGTTTTAAACTTCTTCTGATTTATAACATTTACCTCAAGGACTACTGTCTTGTCTGTACTCAATTTCATTCCATGTGCCTTCAGTTTTGAATTATAGTCTCCTATCATTGTCTTGAATTCCTGTGCTAAGGCTGTTAAATATAAGGGAAGAATTAAGTCTCTGTCACACATAAACTGATGCGCTGCCACCAAACTGCTGAGTTCCATTTTTATGGAATAATGGAAACCTTGAGGACCAGGGATTATCACTGAACAGGAAGTAGGACCAAACCTAGTTCCTACTGACAAGATAACTTATACAAGTTCAGTAGATATAAAATCACTCAGTGTTGCATTGGTGTAGTATTTGGGCTCCTAGTATTGCTCAAAAGAAGGAACAAGCAATTAGATCTCTTACTCAAAACACTTGTTGTCTTATAATATAACCAAAAAGAACTCTAAATTTAGTGATGAGAGTCATTTGCTGCCAAGCTGCTCTGAGTAAAAGTAATCCCAACCAAAAAATGATGTATGCTGATGAGTTGTTCTCATAATATAATGTGTTGCGATTTAAAATAATGACAATGGACAGATTTTGCTATTCAGGGTGCTATACAGTTTCCTTGTAAAATCAGGGCAGAGGATGAGATGCATAAAGGTGACTTTAAAACATTTCTCTTGACCAAGAGATAAACAGTATTACATACTTAGCAGTGATGACTTAAGTCATAATAAACTTTTTGAGAATTAGTTGTTAAGAATCAGCTTTAATATTTGTAAATGTCATTAAAACAAGATATAATAACATTAAAATGATTAATTCTGAGCAGCATGTTTCCTAGGCCTCAAAACATCAAGTTCCTATTATCGAGATATGTTGTTCCATCTTGCTTATCACAGTAGGTTGAAAAAGCAATCAAAACAAAATTAATTAAATGTACAAACAGAAAAACTGTATACCTTATTCCCAGTGATATCCTTGGTATAATGTGTTAAGGACAGAGAACTGCATTTCCCCTAATATGCTGTAAAATATGAATTAAAACAGTTTAAACAGCTTGTAAAGCATTTAGACATGCATGGCTTATGGGTATCATAGTTTTCATACAACCACTCTGGTGCTTGCATTCCCATACCCACACAACCATCCATCTGGGTCTTTCCCAACAAACCTAAGTGACCACCTAATTGTGCAGAATTTCTTTGTGTATGCAATTTTAAAAGTCACTTCTAAGCATCAAGTTTTAAGTGGTGGTGTGGGGGGGGGGGGACCTGAATGGCTAACTGAAAGCAGCAGTATTTTAGAGCTCCATATAACTAGTTAAATAATACAGGAAAAAAATATTTTTTTCTTCAAAGCATAAAATCTTAGAAATAAAGGACTCATTTACATAATTAGAAACTTTGGTGAAGTTTTACAAATAATTTCCTGTCAAAAAGCTTGGAGATATAGTCACTTGTTAAAATGAGCAACTCAAGGAATTCTCACCAGAATGCTGCCTTAAAGAAGGAACTACAACAGATGACATCTACCCTGCAGGAGTTGTCTTTGAAGATGGATGATTTTTAAAGAGAAACTAGAAAATCTTAAAAGAAACAGTCAAAAACAGGCTGACACCCTCAAGGAAATGCTACAACAACACCAGACAAGGATAACAGGAATAGAGGTTTCTCTAAATGACTTAGAAAGCAGACTTAAGGAAGAGGAAACACAGAAAGAACTGCTTCTTAAACTAAACACTTGGTTGGTTAATAAAGTAGATGACTTGGAAAATAGGGAGAGGAGAAATAACTTCAGGATTTTTGGATTACCTGAAAACACAGAAGGTGAGGATATTATTTCCTTTTTATCAAGTTGGATCCCTGAATTTTATATTTAAAAGAAGGACTTTCCTTTGGCATTGAAGGGGTGCACAGAGCTCTTGGGAAACTTGTCACTAATCAAACTCTCCTCCTAGGTCAATAATTATCAAATTTCTTTCATACTTGGACAAGGAACTGATTTTAAGATCTCCTTGGAGGACGGCACCTCTAAAATATAAACAGAGCCTGATAAGATTTGATAATGACTATTCATCTAGAATAATGGAACAAAGGAAAAAAGTGTGGCCAGTGATAAAGTTTATGAAACAAAATAACATCAAGGCACAACTTGTATATCCAGCTAAGATAAGAATACTGTATGCCAACAAGATGAGGACTTTTATTGACTTAAAGGAAGCCTCTTATTTATTAAAACTAATAATGTGATTACTTTACCAGAATATATGGATTGGATGTCACATTCTCTCTAGAGAACAAAAGAAACAAATGTCTGGACAGAAGTCAAAAAGAAGAAGCAAAACACTGATACTGTTACAGCCAAATCTCTCAAAGCATCTACTATGATATGAATTGTTGAACATTACTTTAAAGGATCAATTTTACTGCTTGGAATTTTAAAACAAAGGTAACTAACTACTGGAATCTTTATCTATATTTTTTGAAAATAGCTGACACTTGAGAGTTTTCACATTACCTCGGGTATGTAAAACAGGGTACATTTTTTTCACAGAAGGAGGGTTATATACCACATAAAATATTTATACTATAAATCAACATACATAGTATATGCGTATTTTCTCTTAATTTTCTCTTTTCTTTTTCTCTCTTCTCTATTTTCTCATTATTTATTTTAACTGCATCGTGTCTTCCTTTCTAAATTCTCTCCTATATACTATACTAATGTAGCTTGTATATATTTAATATCTCACTATCTATACATAGATAAATAATAGTCTAAAATAATCTAGTTTTAAGGTAGACTAATTGGAATAGTGAACTTAATTAATTATTATTGCAATATTTATTAGATTAATGATAGTCACTGTTATGCTTATTGGGATTGGGGACATGTTTGTGATTAACTCTGAAATGTTCCATTCATGTACATATGTCCTTTGAATTATTTATATTTTATATATATATATATATATATATATATATATATATATATATATATATAAAGGAGGGGAAAATGTACTGTTGGTTAACAGAAGTGAAGATTTCTTCACAGTCTATTTTTGTTGCTATAGCAACAGTAAACAATTGCTGTAGTTTCTAAGGACACTGTGAACCTGGAGTGCATTTAGCCTCACAGATAACAAATAATAAGAAAAAGTAATGTTTCATTATTAAAATAAAAAACAACCTAAGCAAGGTAAAATAAATACATAATATGACTATTTGTAAATATTTTATGATTTATCCTCATAGGATTACATATTCCTGGAAACACAACTGAAATGTTCTCAAACTACATGTGCACTTAAATGTAGCTGCTTGATTAAAAAGTATTACTCAGTTTAAAATGATCTAAGCCATGGTGGTACAGCGGTAGCATTGTTGCCTTACAGCAAGAGGTTCTCCTGTTCGATTCTCAACTGTAGTGCCTTCTGTGTGGAGTCTGCATGTCCTTCTTGGGGTCGAGTGGCCTCTGAAAGACATGCGTGAATGGGCGTGCCTTCTCTGAAGGTTGGCCTTCAGGCTGGCAACTCAGCACCATAAAAATCTACTGCCAATCATTAGCGGACCGGAGTTGCGCAGTGGCGACCCCTAACCAAAAAGACAAACAAACTCAGTTTAACATGCTGATTCCACAAACTGTCTGCACTGTAAAAGTTACATTTTATATGTTACTAGAAATTGACAGTCTCTAGAGCACATGGACAGATACATATTACTTTTTGCAACGTGTTATCTTTGAGTTACTTCACACTCTGTACAAACTCACTAGGCAACTGATAGCTATTCATTTAAAATATCAGTTTAAATCTTAAATGTGCCCTTGAAATGCTATTGACATTTTGACAAAATATAATCTGAACTGTAAAATGAATGACTTGAAAGAAGTGAAGTAATGCATAGATTTCAAAGACAGTTCTTGACACTACAGTATAACTAAAAATGTATATTCACAAGGAAGTATTGAACTGTTTTAGTCTTCCAGTTAAATAGCTTACTGTCAACATTTTGTGATATCAGAAAGTTTGAAGATCTAGGAAATTACTATTATTTGTCTTTATAATGATTATTAGACAGATCTTAGACTTTGCTTTGTTTAATGAATTGTGACATGTTTATGGGGAAAAGTGGACTCAATTAGATGTTATTACAATAGTTACTAGATTAATGGTGGACACTGTTATGCTTAATGGGTTACGGGGCATGTAAGCGATTAACTCTGAAATGTTTCGTTTATATACATACTGTCAGTTAAATTATTTCCTATAATATTAACATAATATATAAAAGGAGGGAAAATGCACTGTTGCTTGTGAGAAGTAAAACTTTCTTTACATTCTATCAGCCTCGTGAACTATTTCAGTTTTTTTTTTCTTTTTTTAACACTCATTAATTAGGAACTGCTATATGTGGGTTGTCATGGCAATAGAAAACAACTGAGGCTGTTTCTATGGACTTTGTGAATCTGAGAAGTGCAGTTAGCCTCGCAGATAACAAATACAAAGTAATGTTTAGCTATTAAACTGAATTACAATCTAAGGAAGGGTAAATTAGATAATGTAAAAGAACAACTTGTAAATACTTTATAAATTACTCACATTGGACTACACATTCCTGGAAACTCAATTGAAATGTCCCCAAATTACTTGTGAACTTAAATGAAACTGCCTGGTTAATAAGCATAACTTAACTTTAACAACCTGAATCCATAAGCTATCTGCTCTATATATGATACATTATATATGTCACTTGCATATGATGAAAAAATACATATTATTTTTGCAACAAGCTATATTTGCACTAACCATACATTCTAAACTAACTCAATTGGCAACTGACAAGTTATTTATCTGAAACATCAGTTTAAATATTAATTGTGCCCTTGAAATATTGTTGCCGTTTTGGCAAAACAAAACCTGAATTGAAAAAGGAATGATTTGAAGAAGTGAAGTATTGTACAGATTTCAAAGAAAGCTAGTGACACTACAATATAAGTAGAAATGTTTACATGCAAGGAAAATTAGAAATGCTTTACACTTTTATTTAAAATAGCTTATTGTTAACTTTTTGCAATATCAGAAAATTTAAAGAGCTAGGAAATTATTTCTAATTTGTCTTCATAATGTTTACTAAAATGATATTAGTCACTGACTTGTTTAATGGATTGCGAGTCATGTACAAGATGGACTACTGAATGTTATTTCTGTTTACCTATATTTGCTGAATTTCTTTTATTAGTACAGATTTAAAACAAGGGAAAGAAAGGGAAGGGAAATCTCCATTTTTGGTCAATGGCGGAGAGGCTTAAGAGTATTCTAACTGTCCTGAGAACTCTCTAAGATGCTCTAAACACTATTTGATTAATACTTACCTATGCATTAATTCTAGACCTGATGTGATTACCCATTCTGGAAGCAGGAGGTGCCCTATGCAGGATGGGAATTGTCAGGGTGATCATAGTTCATTTTTAGACTCTGCTTTGTAAATCTAAAAATATGTAAAAGCACTGCATACTAGAATGTAGGGCACCTCTACTCAGAGTCAGGATACCACAGATAAGCCATGTCTTTTCATAAGTGTAAGTTGAAGTTGGTGAGCTGAAGAGTGGGAAAGTAAAGGAAAACAGTACACCTACAGTAAATTCATATTTCCTCAGTAATCACTCATTGTCTCCTACAGAATCCTTTTAGTCAAATTATTTTAGTAATACTCTATTTGTTGTAGGATTATTTAGTGTATGCTCCACTCTTGCATTTAATTTATCCAAAATGACATATCTGACATGTTTGGGATCTCTTAAGGGTAACTAAATATTGGATATTTTCTAAGTCAACATAATAATTGTTTACACTACTAACATTCCATCTTGATATATAAAATACTATAGAATAATAATAGAATAATATAGAATTTCATATCTCTTTTAAGAACATTCTCCATATAATAATTTAACATATGGAGCTCAGTTGATATTGTTGGTTAAAGGTATGAGTGATAATCCAATAGATCTATCTTTACCTATTGGATTAGGAATGATTTTCATTCCATTTTTAATGGGAAATTCATATTTACTTGTATTTCATACTTTAGAATTAATCTTTTATAGAAGTAATTTTTAAAGCCTGACCAGAATGTTTATCCTACTTGTATTTAGAGAATAAAGAACATTAAATTACGCTCCCAAGTTTACACACATAAAAATAGCATTCAGTGTTATCAGAGAATATGGTATAACTACTATAATCAAAAAAAAAAAAAAAAAAAAAAAAGAAGCAAAATGTTTCTTCCAACAATAACTTGACATGGATTTAACATTCTTATCATTAAATACTAATGGCTTGAATAATGCAAATAAAAGATCAAACTTACTAAAATATTTAAATCTAAATAAGGCATAAGTAGTATTTCTCTAGGAAATGCATTTTAAGACTAATGATAGCTTTGTTTGGAACCCTAAGGACTATACAGTCTTAGCTCAATCCTCCTATAGAGAAAAGACAAAAGGAGTATCAATTCTCTGGAAGAAAAACATAATCACTCCAAAAGTTATTTATAAATATGAAGAGAAAGAAGGTCTACTAGCGTTTGTTATAATTAAATTTAATAACAGAATATGGACCTTAGCTAATTTATATTGGTTCCCAGGAATTGGATCAGGAACAGTTAAAATACACCTATATTTTATTTCCATCAATTATAAAGGAAATCTTATACTGGGAGGAGACTTTAGTTGTACCTTAGAAGCTTCTGAAACCACCAAGAAGTCTTTGTGCATAACAACTATTTCAAAATCCTTAAAAAGATGGATTGATTCATTTCATTTAATAGACACTTTTAAAGTAAAAGATGGTAAATCCTTATTATTTTCCCATAAAGACCATAGATTTGGAACACAAACCAGAATAGACAAATTATTCATAGTTTAAGATTTACAAACAAAAATCCTCAACTTCTCAATAGTTCCATGCCCCTTCTCAGATCATGACTCTCTGATAATGAAGTTCCAAATAGAGTTTAAACCCAAATAGGGTTTAAACCTTTAATCCTCTCAACTAGAATTCCATCATATATCATGAAAATTAAAGAATTCAGACCCTGGATGTTGTCAGAACTACAATTATTTCTTGAAATTAATAATACAACAGAAATCAGTAGAGTCATGGTTTGGGACTCACCAAAAGCATATTTATTTGGTAAGACCCTTAGCTGGTACAAAAACAAAGTTAGAGAGTGGGAATCTGAATTATTAGACTTGCAAAATAGACTCTTGACAGCAAAATCTAAAAAAAAAAATCAGAATTGTCCAGAAGTCAAAAAAGAAATAGAGGAATTAAATAAAAAAAAATAATGAAATTCTAACACCCAAAACTTGTCTAGCCTTGGAAAAATTAAAAATAAACTCATCAGCCAGCTCCCCCAGATATCTAAATAACTTATTTACAACAATTAAAATACAATCTAAAGCAAATAACATTTGTAGTGTATATCATGAAAAGAAAGGGAAAAAAGTATCAGATATAGGAGACATCCTTGAAGCATTTTGGTTCCATTATATGGAACACTTCAAAAAAGAAGATTTAGATACCAACCAAATAAACATAGATACAAACCTTATCAATATAAAAAAAATTCAGAAAACTTAAAACTAGACCTACAAAAACCTATATCCTATAAAGAAATTGCTGACAACATAAAAGAATGTAAATCTAACAAAGTTCCATGGATAGATGGTATAATTACGGAAATTTACAAACTCTTCCCTTCAACAGTAATCTCCCTTTTTCATAAAACGTTGCTAGAAATCCAGTCAGAAGCAAAAGTACCATCCTCATGGAAATGTTCTCTCATAACACCAATTCTAAAAGATAATAAACCATCAGACCTTTTCACCTCATACAGACCTATATATCATTACTGAATAATGATTACAAAATATTCATGTCAATCCAAGCTAACAGAAAGAAAATCCCACTTTCAAAGACAATTAATAATGATCAAACTGGATTTTTATATAACAGGCACAGACATTATAATAGTAAAAGGATACTTACTCTTATAGATTATGTGAATAAAGAAGATAAAGAAACACTTGTAATCATATTAGACATAGAAAAAGCCATCAATTCCCTCAACTGGGAATATCTATTTAAAACTTTAGCATTATTTGAATTTCTTCCTCCCTTCATCTAATTACTAAAAAAACATATATGTTAATAACTTAGCCTACTTTAACTTAAGTCCTTTCATCTCAGAATCTATCCATATAACAAAAGGTACTAAAGAAGGATGCCCCTTTTTCCTATTTTCTTTGCTTTGGCTATAGAAATACTTGCAGAAATAATATGCAATAATCCAATAATAAAAGGAATAGACGTCTATGACCAGTACATATTTAAAATAATGCTTTTTGTTGATGATATTTTATTAACCCTATCAAACTCCAAAGAGTTATTAGGAGAGCTAGAAGAAGTAATCCTTTAGGAAACTTATCAATGCAAACATAGATCTAAAACTTTGGTTTGACCATTTAACCCCATTTACCATCACTAAGAACTTTCCTCCCAAAATATATAGGGAAACAATAACCTCCTGAGAACAAAATGTATTCTTATGCTGGTTTCAATGTGTAAATAAATTAAATGTTTTAGATATGCATATGATAAAAACTTCTTACGATATTCCAACACAGGACTGGTTAACCTTACAAAGCATTCTAACATACACTCAAGATTTATGCAGATTAATTAATAATTCCTCATTTAAAGATATTCCAAATCTAATACGTTTTCTGTATGAATTTATATATAATAGTTGTGAAAAGAAAAATTCCATTTCAAATCTATATAAAGAGTTAATAACATAAAACAATTCCCAAACCATCATACTGGCAGCTCTTAACAAAAGGTCAGTCATTGCAGTTAACAAAAGAAATTAAAACTAACATCTTAATATCAGTTAATTACACCTCTAACACACAGTACTGGAAAATATTTAACTGGAAATACTTACATAGAGCATTTTTAACACCAGATAGAATTAAAAAGATCAGTACTACTACAAATGTTTTTCCTGGAGGTGTGAAAAGTCAAATAAAGCAGACTGTATTCATATTTTTTATGAATGTAATAAAATTAAATCATATTTGAATGGAATCAATCATTTTTTAAAAGCTTTATTTAATGAATCCTTTACTTTAACTAAAGCATTGATTATACTAAATGTAAATGAAGGTCCCTACCTGAATAGGTACTTTCCTGAATGACAGATGTGATGGCTGAGTGGTTAAGGTGAAGGATTGCTCATCTGTTGTGCTCTGCATGAGTAGGTTCGAATCCCACTCTCGGCGGTGTTTGATGCTGTTCTCAGTAGTGCCTTTTACTTAAAACCGATGCCTTACTCCTTGGGCTCTAAAGGCAGTGTGTTAAAGGCTTTCTCTGGCCCATGTAACCGAGTCTGAAAAAAAAAAGATCACCTTAAAATACTTCAGCTATACTCTGTTGCATATTGTCTACTCCAAGGCAATCTCTGCTTAACATACAAGGCCATGTCAAACCCAGAGCTGTTGGACATGCTACACTTAAAGAAATCCCAATCCCTCAGAGCCACACGCTCCAGGGATTTAAATCTTGTCATCACAATAAACAAAACATGCTGGAGGGATAGGTTCCTGACCCAGAGACTCACCAGACTCTGGAATAAACTGCCCATACATGTCAAGCAGAGGACCTCTTTGGCCCTCTTCAAAAGGAAATTTGATGATTGGATGGGAGAAAGGAAATTCACCCTGGGTATCACGTCAGTCGCCCTGCTAGACAGGGGTCCAGGGAAGTAAATAGTGTGGGAAGAAATAGCCAGGGAATTGTTATAGCTTGGCTTGTATAGGCCCTAGGGCTGATAGCCTAGTACCAACCTATGAACCTATGAAACTATAAGACAAATATGTATTTGTTATGGACAATACTTGCTATATCTAGGAAATCCATAACCAGAAGATGGAATTCAAATACATCCCCAACCTTGGAAGAATTCTTCACTTTACTGAAGACAACTGCATCGATGGAAATAAAAATCAAAGAACTATGAATCCATCCCAGGCTATTGGTAAATAATCCTTGGAAGAAAGTTATATCTTTGTTGGACACTCTGCAATAATCAATAATGTATCTCTGATAGCTGATCTGTTAATTCTATATTTAATAACATACAATGCATATAATTGAAAGTCAGGCTATTGTAAATATTGTATATAGTTGTATAAAATGATATTTAAAAATATTATGTAGGTTCATAGGTTCATAGGTAGGTACTAGGCTATTGGCCCTAGGGCCTATACAAGCCTAACCAAAAAGGTACCCTGGCTTTCACCACCAAGAAAATTATTTTCCTGTGCCCCTGTCAAGCAGAACCACAGAAGTGATCCCTGGGGTGAATTTCCTATTACTCATCCAATCATCAAGATTTTTCTTGAAGAGTGTTAATGAGGAGCTCTGTTTGACATAGATAGGTAATCTGTTCCAGAGTATGGGAAGTCTCTGGGACAGGAATCTATCCCTCCAGCATGTTCTGTTTATTGTGGTGACAAGGTTTAGGTCCCAAGAGCGTGTAGCTCACAGGGATTGGGATTTCTTTAAGTGGAGCATGTCCAAAAGCTCTGGGTTTGACATAGCTTTGTATGTTAGGCAGAGATCGCCTTTGAGTAGGCGATATGCGACAGAGTAAAGCTGGAGTTTTTTGAGACAGTCTTTGTAAGGCATCTGTTTGAGGCCAGTAATCCTCTTTGTGAGGTATTTTTGCGGCCTTTCCAGTTGTTGTAGATGTCTTGTAAGGTACATACCAAAAGGGGTGTTGTACTCTATAATGGGTCTAATGAGTGATGAGTAGAGGGGAACAAATGATGAGAAACCTTCTGTGATGAGGTGTGCCATGAAGAAGGATTTCCTGACCACTGTGGCAATGTGATTATCAAAGGAGAGACTGCTGTCCACCTGTGCCCCGAGGTCTCTTATCAAACTTTCAGTGTTAAGTAGACTACCGCTTATGTGGTAGTTCATGGGTACAGAGTTTTTACCAAAGTGGATGACAATTCACTTTTTGGCATTGAGCTTGAGACCATGTCTTTGACACCAGGTATCTGTCTTAGTGAGGCCCTTTTGTAGGCTGTCCACATCGATAAGAGTTTTGATTATGGCTCCTAGTTTGCAGTCATCTGCGAATTTAGTTAGCCAAAGACCTTCTGTGTTAGCCTGTACTTCAGAGAAGTAGATACCAAACAGGAGAGGACCCAATACTGAACCCTGTGGTACTCCACTTGTCACTGGTCTGAAGTCTGATTTGGAGTCTGCTACTTTCAAGGTGTGGGTTCTGTCATTAAGCCAGTTGGCAACCCATCTTGTGACATAGGGATTTATACATAGGTTATTGAGATTATCTATAATTCCAGAGTGGGGGATGGTGTTGAACGCCTTGGCTAGATCTAGATAGGCTGTGTGAACCACCTTACCCTCATCTATGGCTTTGGTGACTACTTCAAAGAAGTCTATCAGGTTTAGGAGACATGATCTGCTTTTTACAAACTCATACTGTGTGGGGTCCAGAGTTTGGAGATCTCCAATGTCTTTGTTTATGAGTTCCATGATGATACATTCCATGGTCTTGCAGATGACGCTCGTCAGGCTAATGGGGTGGTAGTTCCCGGGGTCTGTTGTGGCCCCCCCTTTGTGGACTGGGATAACTGTCATGGTGCACCATTCAATGAGTACAAAGCCTGAGGTGAGGCTATGATTGAAAATAGTACTTAGGTAGGGTGCCAGTTCATTCTGTAGTTCATGTAGAAGGCAGCCTGGGATGTTGTCAGGTTCCATGGATGCTGTGTTCTTGGCTTTGGAGAGTGAGATTTTTACCTGTGCAGCCATGATTACAGGAACTTTGCATTCTTCTAGTATAAAGATGGGCCCTTTAGGGGGTGAGAGGGGGGTAAAGTTAGCACTGAACCTATCTGCCAGGATGTTGGCAATATCAGTTGGTTCTGTATATTTAGTGTCATTGTGCTGTAACTCAGAGCAGATCTGAGTGTTGCCATTGAGATTTTTAACATAGCTATAGAATGCTTTGTGGTTGTCTATAGAATCAGTGGCAATTTTGTTTTCATAACTAGCTTTAGAGGATTTTATGAGGGATCTCAGCTTCTCACTGAGGCTGACCAGGGAGTTCCTCCAATCGTGGGATTTTACTCTTTTTTTGCAACAGTTTCTTTCTTCTGTTGTAGAGTTTGTTTATGGCAAAAGACCACCAGATTGGCTTCCTTTTTTTGGAGGATAGCATCTTGTAAATATTATTTTAATTGAAAATAAAAAATGTTTTGAGGAAAAAAGGTTTTAAGTGGTACTAACTGTTCTATAACACTTTCTGTAGTAATGTTCATAGAGTTATTTTGTAGAAACAATTATGCAGGCATTTGGCTGAAACCCATGCTTGTTGAGTAATGCTGAAATCACTGCTGAGATTTAAATACCTTAGTCTCTTGGTTAGAGACTTGTCTTCTTTAGCCAATGGAATTAGCAAGTTTTACAAGTTAAAACCTGTAGTCACTGAGATATTCTTACCCGAATCCTTGAGTGTGCTATATAGTAATGTTTTAACATACCTAGGGGTGCTGTTTTCCAATATCATGATACAGCAAGTAGGATTTCAGAGTGCAGCACAGTTTTTAAATACTTTTTAAACAATTTTAAGTAATGTGCCTTCTAACTCACAGCTGGTCACATAGATAGAGTCTGTCTCTTGGGGTAGAACTGCTCATATAGGAAATAACTGAACATTAAGCCTACAACTGAATAATCCCCTAATTTATATTTAGAAGTATAGTGTGCTAAAGCAGGTGAAGTAATTTAAAATATTTTCCATGGAATTCGTACCCCTGGATTCAACAAACTCCATGCAAGAATAAGACTATCCTTGCATGGAGTGGTTCATGTCCATTTAGAACAGCAGCATGCCTTGAATATTCATGAAGGCTTACTGCTGCACTTCCTTTATAGACATGAACCATGAATGAGTGTAGGGGACGTGTCCAAGTAGTGCACAGACACTAAACATGCCCCCTGCACTCAAAAAGTTTTGTATGGCACTTTCTAAGCCAAACTGGCATAATATTAGAGATTTACTCTAATATTATGCCAGTATTTCAGTGTCTGCAGACACTGAAATTAAATAATGATCATTTCAGTGTCTGCAGACACTGAAATAAACATCTGCAACAAGAAAGCAATGCAGGGGGTGTGTGACAGATTCTGTGACACACCCCCTGCATTGCTAAAGTGCTGCCCAACACTTCTGCAACCTGCTAAAGCAGGAAATGTGTGCAGATGCACACATAATGGGGGATACATCCCCCAAAAGTGACAAAACACACATATAGCCCTCACAAACATAGAAAGTTGATAGATAACAGGATATGTATTAGCAGGAGTCCCTGAAGTATAAAAGTCTGAAAGCCAAATGAATGCCATTATTTCACCATTGCAGTCCTCAATGAGTTGTCAGAACACCATAAGACTCACTTATATAACATAATAATATAAAAATAATATAAACTTTTTTTCAAGTCTAAGAAATGTTTAAGAGTAGCTAAGCAGGTGTGCAGATTATGGTCATCTGCTTAGCATAGCTTAAACATCCCATAGAAGATAATTGCAAATATACAGGTAAAAATTCCAAGCCCAGATAGTGTAGCGGTTAGAGTCCCATCTTTACCTTGAATAGGTGTTCACAGTTTGAATACCAAGACAGGCAACTTATTTTTCTATGGGAAAGTAGTGTTAAAATTATATTTGTAAACTTAAATTATGTAATAACTATTTTTTGTCAACCAGGGTAGTGTAGCAGGTCCAAAAGTGAGATGTCATTCTAGAAAAGATGTGAAAATCCCATATAAACACAAGTGCCCCATACAGTATAGTCACCCAAGAATATAATTTAATGAAAGCTCATAGGGGGATGTCATAGATGGTAAAAAAAACTCAAAGAATAACCAGCGAAAATGAAACTTGAATACCAAAAAGTCACTGGGAGTCACCAATAAGAGGATCAAAGATGTTTAATGAAGAAATCTACAGCACAACCAAAACAGCAGCAATACGAGCAGCAATTTAACGCTTCAAGTGACAAATAGCGTTTTCGTAATCCTTCATCAGAATAATGAAGCATATCCCTATGGCTGCCTTATATCCCTAGTCCAATTAAAATACTAATAGAAAAATTAATTTAATTAAATAATTGACCTTTAAAAATCCATGCTAAAATACACAAACAACAATATTAAAACTTTATGTAAACTTCCATAAAAGTATTGCTCTGGTCTGTTTTTGTATAATTACATGTGTTATACTCACGACTACTTCAATGAATTAATGTGTGCTTATAACGTCAGTTTCAAAATATTTTGATATCATTAATTAATTAAAATAGAAATCAAAATAAAAAAAATCACAGTTTAGCCTGTCTTCATTTTAATACAGGTTTTAAGGAAACCATGTCGTTCAGACCTGGAGGGCTGGATGCTTCTAACCAAAGTTGCCAATACAATTCACGATATTCCAGACGTGTTTCCCACATACAAAATGAAAGAATTAAACCATTAATTATTAAAGACATGGACAAGATAAATGAAAATATTCTTAAAGATGCATTATTCACTGTTGATGTTGAAAAAAACAAATATTTCAGTATTTTTTCTCAGGTGGATAAGAATTGCAACGGGAATATTTTAAGGAAACAGGGAAAGATAGAGAGGGATTTGAAAGAGTATCAGGAAGGGGCATCTTATCCTAAACCTAGACATTTTCAGAGATTTAAACAGCAAGAAACACACGACACTGATCAAGTCAATGTAAATCAAGAATACGATGATACGGTTCGATCAGAAATTAACAATGTTAGGTCTGATCAGGAATTCCCTTTAGATCAACCCTTTCCACCCCTTCCCAGGCGGTCCAACAGAATTCGGAACAAACCATTTGTACATTACAATTACAACCATTATGGTCAACGAAGGAGAACGAACTGGTAGACAGAGTTTCACAGCAAGAAACCATAGTTATCAATGATCCTATTTTTTCCTATGATGGCTACAATATATTTAACTATAGTTCAGAGTCTATCAATATTGATCATTTTCACCTTTTCTCAAAAGGTTTTAAATACATTCCTACTAGGAAAGTTAACATTACCAGGGCCATTATTGACTTAAAAATGTTCATTAGGAAAAAGAACTTAACAATATTTTTTCAAAATCATCCCCAGTTACCACCAAACAATTATATTTTAAAAAAACGTAGTACATTCAATCCCCCCATTCACCCACAGTTAAAAAACCTTGAAGTTGTCATGGAAAAAGAAATAAGGAAACATACATCAAAACATAGGGTATTTCCCAATTTATCTAAGGAAGAGAATGTCCTTCTGGATACACTCAAAAGGGATGATTCCATTAGGATTATGCAACCGGACAAGGGAGGGGGTACGGTCATTATGGATGTCATATTATATGAATCTAAAATGAAACAAGAACTTGGCAATGTTTTGAAATATGAATTAGTTTCACTAAATGAAGTTAACATTGCCAATTCTCGTATTTCATGTATGCTTAATGACTTATTACTAGAGGGTACCATTACTTTACAAGAATTTGATTTTTTATTCACTTCTAAACCTAGGGTACCCTCTGTTTTTGGCATTCCCAAAGTACATAAATGTACCTATACCCCCCACTCCACCTTATAGCAGCATCAGAGGGTTCCGCAACTTCATCGCTTGCTATTTTTGTAGATAACAAACTAAAAGAATTGTCTTGGCAAGGGCCCACCATTCTCAAAGATTCATGGGATTTTTTGAGACAAATACAACATGAATTATATCATGAAAATTTAATTTTTATCACGATAGATGTCATTGACTTATTTGGTTGTATTCCACACGATATTGGCATGAACTGGTTAGAGGAATACATCAATACTTTTGGCCATTTTTCCAACAACGAATTTCTAGCCATGACTACCTTAATGGACATCATTTTACATAATAATTTTATGTTTTATGAGGGAGAATTTTATAAACAACTTCAGGGTGTGGCTATGGGTGCGAATTGCACCCCCACTTATGCTAATATCATCTTGTCTTGGTGGGAATCTAACTATATTTTAAATAGTGAATTTAAGGAATGTTGGACACTTTATAAATGTTTTTTAGACGATATTTGTATATTTTGGAAAGCAGGAGAGGAAAAGTTTTATGAATTTTTATCATATTTAAAAGAAACTACTACTTTTTTAGATTTTACTTACGAAATTAGTAAAACAGAATTTCATTACTTGGATGTTTGTATAACAATGACTGACAGAAAATTTTCTTCCAAAATTTATAGAAAACCAACCTTTTCAAATTCCTACCTACACTACACAAGTGGACATCCATTTTTTCAAAAAAAGAATTTGATAAAAGGGCAACTTGTTAGAGCAAGCAGGATGACCTCAGAAGAAGATACCTTTAGTATAGAATGTGAAACCATTAGCAACATGTTTCTTGACCGAGGTTACCCGCCTTCCCTTATTGAAGCAATGAAAAATGAAGTTAAAGAAGGTAGAAAGGATAGGTTTTCTCCTATTTTGGGAAAAGTATGTAACAACAATACACATCCAGTTCAGGATTCCTCAGTTGATGTTAACAAGTATGATGCTTTTATCCTGGACTATAACGGGGATTCTGGGATTATCAAAAATGTGGTTTCAAGAGAATGGTCAAAATTCCAGGATATTACAGATATCGATATACTAAGAGATAGTCCTTTGAATTTTACTTATAGGAAGGACATGAATTTCAAAAACCTATTTGAATCAAGTAGTAAAAACTATACCGCCAATAAGGGTAGGAAACTTGGTACATATAAATGTGGGTCTTGCTCGCAGTGCAGTTTTTTGTATAATGCATCCTATTTAGAATTAGTTAGCAGAAACAAGAAACTACACAGTAAATGTTATGCAAATTGCCACACCTATGGTCTAGTTTATCTAGCTCTATGTAAATTATGTGATTCCGTTTACATAGGCAAGACCAAAAGGAAACTAAAAAACAGAATCTACGAACACCACTACGAAATTAGCAAGAAAAATATGAACAATGCACTATACAGACATTCTTTAGATTGCAATGGAGCAAAATACACATTTTTTGTTCTAGAAACTGTGGGTAAAGATGTGAGGGGTGGTATGTGGGAAACACGTCTGGAATATCATGAATTGTATTGGCAACTTTGGTTAGAAGCATCCAGCCCTCCAGGTCTGAACGACATGGTTTCCTTAAAACCTGTATTAAAATGAAGACAGGCTAAACTGTGATTTTTTGATTTTGATTTCTATTTTAATTAATTACTGATATCAAAATATTTTTAAACTGACGTTATAAGCACACATTAATTCATTGAAGTAGTCGTGAGTATAACACATGTAATTATACAAAAACAGACCAGAGCAATACTTTTATGGAAGTTTACATAAAGTTTTAATATTGTTGTTTGTGTATTTTAGCATGGGTTTTTAAAGGTCAATTATTTAATTAAATTAATTTTTCTATTAGTATTTTAATTGGACTAGGGATATAAGGCTGCCATAGGGATATGCTTCATTATTCTGATGGATTACGAAAATGCTATTTGTCACTTGAAGCATTAAATTGCTGCTCGTATTCCTGCTGTTTTGGTTGTGCTGTGGATTTCTTCATTAAACATCTTTGATCCTCTTATTGGTGACTCCCAATGACTTTTTGGTATTCGGATGTCATAGATGGTAAACATACAATTATAAAATGTCAGTAATGAGGAATCAGTCCCACAATCCTGATACTTTATAAAATGAAATGTGACCTTGTTCTGCCCAAAAACAAAGTAGTCAGCCCTGGCATGCTGTGCTGTACAATAATAACAACATACCACTACACCATCTGAGCTGTGAGTAGTGGTTAGAGTCCCACATTGGCATGCAGGCATACACGGTTTTTTAACAGTGTTTTGGCATCACTTAGCATCACACCAACCCATGCAAATCTGGTTACAACTACTTAAAACTGCTTTAATTACTACTTCCATTGGCCACTGTTCTACCTAGCAACAAAGCAATTAGCACTGCCAGTGTGTGTGTGTAAAAAAAAATAACAAGAGTGCAAAAAAGCTGAAAAAAGAAAAAAAAAAATCCAGTGTAGTCAAAAAAAAAAGAAAAAAGAAAAGATTCTCACAATTCAAACAATTGCTTCAGATCACAAAAAAAAGAAAAAAAAACAAAAACCATACTCCATCAATTAACAATAATTAGTCATTTGATATGTAAAACAGTAAGTAATGTGTTCAGTAAGAGAGAAAAGAAAAAAGAAAAAAAAAAACCAAAAAAAAAAAAAAAAAATAAAAAAACATAAAAATAGAAAAATAAAATATTCTACAACACTCTAAATGACCTGAAAATCTAGATATATTTTTATATATATTTTTATATATATTATGTTAACTAATGGGTTATAAATATTATATAAAATTACTTTCTCAAACCCCTGTTCTTTAATTCTGGTTTCAGGGGAACTACATCATTTAGACCAGAGCCTTTATGTGCTCTGAGTCTAAGAATCCATCTAGTTTCATTGCATTCAGTGTTATTAATAATATCACCTAATCTCATATCAGTCCTGGTAACCTCCAATACCTGAAAGGCAAATTTATGCTGATCCCCTTCCTGTGCTACATGTTTAGCAAGTGTACTGTACTCTAATCTTTTACTAATACAATATAAATTGTCTCTTATCCGTTCACGGAGACATCTGTTGGTCTTGCCAACATAAAATTTTCTACATGTCATACAGTTAGCTAAATATTCTAGATTTTTGATGTTACAATCTGCTTTAACATTAAGCATGAACTTATTCCCAGAGTCAGGATGTATAAAGCATGGATCTTCATTTATACTGTTACAAAAATTACAAGCACTATATCTCTTAGTGCCTGTCAGTATATGGTTCATATCTTGCCCTTCATATTTTGGGTAACATAACTGTCTTCTTAAAGATTTTTTATTCCTGTAAGCAAAAGAGGGCTTAGTTCCAAGAATCCCAGCTGAATTTTCATCAGTTTGCAAAACATGCCAATGTTTACTAACTATATTCTTAAAAACATTGACTTCACTACAGTATGTTAAATTAAAACAAATGTTTCTGTCTCTAAATCTGTGGTTTGAAACATTTCTTCTCTGGGGTGAGGAAAAATAAGGTTTACCAAGATTCTTCCTCTCCTTCCTAATTACTTCTCTCATTTTATGAATCTCAGTACTATCATAACCCTTATGCTCAAAATCTTTAATGAGTTTAACCAATCTCTTAAAAATCTATATCATTAACTGTTAATCCTGAGGCACGTAACATTTGCCCCTTCATAACATTGGGGAATATATGTCCCGGATGCATACTATCTCTATGCAGGTAAGAAGGTACATAACATTCTTTCCTATAAACATTTGTGGAAATACTGCCATCTTCTTTATCCCACTGTATTTGTACATCCAAATAATGTGAAAACTTAGAAGGGTATTCAAAAAAAACTTCAGGAAACTGACTCTTGTGTTCACATAATCAAAGAACTGTAAAAGTTCTGCCTCAGTTCCTTTCCATAAAAGGAAAGGATTGTCTACAAAATGATGAAAGAATGCTATATTCTTCACTATTAGGCATTTAATAAACTGAGATTCCCATTCTGCCATTACAAGGTTGGCATAGCTATTGGCACAAGGAGTATCCATAGCTATGCCAGCCAATTGCAAATAATAATGGTGCTCAAAAATCAACACATTGTGTTCTAGAGTTAATTCTAGTAAAAAACATATAAGGCCAAGGTGTTGTACATTATATTCACTATTTCTTAAAACAAATGCTTTCATCGTTTCTATCCCTACTGAATTGGGAATCATAGTGAATAGAGATACAACATCCATGGTAACAAAAATAATCAAAATCATTCTTTCAGCGGGATAAAGAAGATGGCAGTATTTCCACAAATGTTGATCATAGGGGTTATAATAGTACTGAGATGTATGTCATCATTTACTGTCAGAAATCCATAGATCATCACAATCATTTACTAGGGATATAATAATAATGAATTTGTGGAACAGACCAGAAATATGATCAATAGATCTGGACATACTGCAACAATCCAGACAGTCGAGAGGTAGGCTCAGAACCCCTTAGTGAAATTAATCTGGACCAAGCCTGACAAAGTGGGGAGAGAAAGGCATGAAAATAGGTACATATCTGAAATACTAGAGTAGATAAGCTGACACAGTTACTGCAGTAGCACCCTCATGTCTGTCCTAACATATTATGATTGAAATAGCACAAGTCCAACACTCAATTAGTTCTCACTAGTTAGTGACTGAAATCCTCCCACCATCCCACTGATGTGTCAGAAATACACAGCACTTATAGGGGCCAGGCAACACTACATCCTACAAATATCTGGACATAACATCACATTAGATAAACTACACTCAGCTGCTAAGTATGTCACCAAGCACTGTCCAAACTACAGTCAGATTGACCCAACGCTAACCCAAATCCGTTAGGGGGAATTACACATGAATTTGAAAATATATCAGGCACTACAGGATGTAAATGCAATAAAAAATAGACACCAGTGTGAAATTGCATGCCCACAATCAATTCCACTACAGTCACAGTGACATACCGGTAAGCCAAAGGAGCAGTACAGTACAAGGACTTTGTGAACAAAAACATTTCAATGTGTTTGCCACTCACACACTCCCCCTACATATATTGGCCAATTCACAGTGTAGTATGATGCCTGACCATGGTATGGGGCATGATAGACAGATAGAAAAGAAGCCACAACACATACATCCACCCCCTCCCTGCACAGGCCAACTAACATTGACACACTACACTGCTACACAATCTTGACAGTCTATCAAAAGTTGCCAGAAATACAGAAACCTCTCAACTGTACAGAGTCCCACAGAATGTCCAGGCTTTCCCTCATATATAAGGCCTCTTCCACATAATATGTATGGCAGTCTGATGCATTACTGGGATGATATCAGGAATGTAAGCACTAAATAATCCATAGGTAATACCATACCTATCAACCTCTTACTGCATGCCATCTGGACAAAGCCTGACATAATTGTGGGACAGAGGGCCAAAAACAGGGGCATATTTGAAATATTGCTGTTATAAACTGATAAAGTTGCTGGTGTAACAGGGTTAGTTGTAACATATATTTTCTTAGGGATATGAGGTCAGAAACACAAATGGATGTTAGCAGTTACTGACTGCAATCCCTAGAGTATGGCACTGATTTTCCAAAGACATAAAATGTCTGGGGAACACACCATACATAGGACTCCAACCTTCGGCCAATCTGCAGATAGCCCTACAGTTGAGATTTATGCCAAACACATAACACTGTCAGAGTTAAAATCATACAGAAACCCCATGTCATCACAAACCCTGTTAGACTAGCATTAATCCAAATGTATAACAGCAATGCTTACATTCTGTCCCTATGTCTGGAACACTCTCCCCCATTGTGTTGGCCTGTCTCCTCAGTTTTGATTGTAAGAGGTATTTCCAAATACCCTCTGTGATGCTATTGTTCACACACCTCCATGACCTTCTCCTTACTGGCAAGGAAAAGGGTCAATGCCCACATGAAATACTCAATTATAGGAATGTGTTGGCATGCCATTGGCTATATGAATTACAACACAGCTGCTCTGCATGCAATTAACAAGAGGGGGAGACCAATTGGAGCACAGGCCATCAGCTGCTCGTGAGCATTACCCACAAACGGCAAGCTGCTGCATATGGAAAACAGATGTACACCCTATATCCATAAGAGAGAGAGAGAGAGAGAGAGAGACATTAAAAAAAAAAAACATAACCACCTACACTTGGAAAAAAAGGTATGTCAAACAAGTAAGCATGTAATGTACTGCAGTAAGGGGTATGTAAGAATGGTAAATAGGAAGTTTAACATATATGTCTCACCAAGACTTGCTGTGCTGATATATTCTGATCAGAACCAATGGCCATAGCATCTGGGTCTGTTTGCAGTGACATAGATCATAGGTCAGGCCTCTGAGTCACCCCAGGAATGGATGGCTCACATATGACTACTACTGGAGTGTGTGTTGAACAATAATGACTGTGACAATGCTAGGCCAGCTACTGGGATGTCATACATGTCCATATCTTACTTGTGAATACAACTATGATATACTTGTTTGTCTCACAAATGTGAGAGACCTATACATGGTATTTGCATAGTAATGTACTGTTGCAGATGTGTGTGTGTTGAACAGCATGTGATACTGAGCTCATACCATGTAACTGCCTAGTGTTATGCACACTGACAATATGTGTGCCTCATATTTATAGTCATTTACTCATAGAGTTGTGTTATTCCTGGCAAATCCTTGGCAAATCTGTGAAGACTGACATTACAACATCTCATTCTTTTTCCTCTGGCTGTTCCAGTTAGGGGTCACCACAGTGGACCATCTGTTGCCATTTCTGCCTGTCCTCTGCATCTTGCTCTGTCACACCAACAACCTCTCTCACCACTTCCAGGACCTTATCTGAGGCCTTACTCCTTTCCTCTTACCTGGCAGCTACATCCTTACAATCTTTTTCCCAGTATACTCAGTATCTATCCTCAGCACATGTCCAAACCGATGCAATCTTGCTCTCCGGCTTTGTCTCAAAAATGTCCAACATGGGCTGACCTTCTCATATCCTCATCACACCCAGTGCAAATCCTAACATCTGTAACTCTGCCACATCCAGCTCTGTCTCCTGATTTTTTGTCAGTGCCACTGTCTCCAACCCATATGACATAGCTGGTCTCACCACAGTCTTGTAGACCTTCCCTTTTACTTTTACTGGTACTCATCTGTCACAAATCACTCCTGACACTCTTCTCCACCCTCTCCAAACTGCTGTACTCTCTTCTTCACCTGTCCTCCACAGTTGTCATTACTCTGAAATGTTGATCCTAATCATTTCAACACATCCGCCTTTGCCAACTCTATTCCCTGCATCCTCAACATTCCGCTATTCTTCCTCTCATTCACACACAAATATTCTGTCATAGTCCTGCTGACCTTCATTCCTCTCCTCTTTAGATCATATTCCCACCTCTTTTGGTTCTCCTAAATCTGTTCCCTTCTCTCAATACAGTTCACAATGTCATTTGCAAACAACAACATCAACAGGGACTCCTGTATGATCTTGTCTCTCAGCCTGTCAATCACCATTGCAAATAAGAAAGGACTCACAGCTGATCCCTGATGTCATCCCACCTCCACCTTAAATGCATCCATCACTCCCACTGCAGACCTCACCGCTGTCACACCACCCTTGTACATATCCTGTACCACTCTTACATATATCTCTGCCACTCATGACGTCCTTATACAATACCACAACTCCTCTCTTGGCACCCTGTCATATACTTTCTCTAACTCCAGAAAGACACAAAGCAGCTCCTGACATCCTCTGTACTTCTCCATCAGCACTCTCAGAGCAAACACTGCATCTGTAGTGCTCTTTCCTGGCATGACACCATACTGCTGACCACTACTCATCGCCTCCCTGGTTAACCTAGTTGCCACTACTCTTTCCCATAGCTTCAGGCTGTGACTGATCAGTGTTAGCCCTCTGTAGTTACTACAGCTCTCCACTTCAACCCTATTCTTAAAACAGTACCCAAACACTTTCTCTCCACTCCTCATGCAACCTCTCACTTTCCAAGTTATCACTAAACAATCTGGTTAAAAACACCACTGCCATTTCCCCTAAACAACTTCAGGCTTCCACAGGTATGTCATGTGGATGAACAGGCTTTCCAGTATTCATCCTCTTCATAGCTATCCTTACTTCCCCCCTTGGTAAGCCATTGCACTTTCTGATTCACCGTACCCACATTATTCAACCTTCTCTCACTCATTCTCTTCATTCATCAGCCTCTCAAAGTACTCTGTCCATCTGCTCAACACCCTCCCATTGATTCTGAGTGTTTATTTATTTACTTTTTATTTTACATTTGTTGACCGGGATAGTCCGACTGGATACATCTACATTTTCAGTGGAGGCCCGGGGAGAAAAGCTCCAAGGTAGTTACACAAGCAAACTTAACATAGTACAAATTAAACACAATTTACAGACTCTGAAAGTTATACAATCTCACAAACTTATAATATGGCTTAACAATTAAAACACAAATGAGTTCCATTTAAAAAATAGTATTGGTACACAAGTAAGACTAATTATTTAGTCAGGCTTGGAGCAAGGACATAACCACTGAGACTTGAATACTGCTTGAGAGTTTTCTTGAATTGAGATAGGGTAGTATCTAGGGTAATGTCAGCAGGTAGTGAGTTCCAAGTTTTGCCAACAGAGTTGGTGAACAGGGAGTCACTGTCTGAATTGTTGGATTTGATAGTTTGTACTACCAGTCTATTAGATGAGCGAAGTGGTCTAAGGTTGGAATGGGGATAGATACTTTTTTTTTACTTTATGAGCCACAATAAGTTAGTTATACTGAATCTGCCTGGGTGGTTCTAGCCATCCGAGATTTTTTAGGTTTTTACAGTGATGTGTTCTATAAGGCAGGCCAGTGGCAAATCTAGCTATGTTATTATAGCAACTAGAGAGTTTGTTAAGTTCAGTTTTGTTTAAATTGGCAAGTAAAGGGGAGGCATAGAAGAGGGTAGAGAGTAGATGGAAGCGGGCAATGGCAGTCCTAGCAGGTGGGGTTAGGAATGGCTTTATTCTATATAGTGAGCCAAGTTTTTTATTAATGGTTTTGATAGTTTTGTTGACGTGCACATCAAATTTAAGATTGTTGTCTACAATACCTCCTAGGAGTTTTATATGGGCATCATGGGAGATTATGGTACCATTACTAGACTTAATGGAGAGAGATAACACCAGGGATCTTTGGGTGGGGGAGAAAAGTAGGAGCTTTGTTTTGTTGGTATTTAAAATCAGACAGCAACCAGCAAGCCAATTTTCTACTAAGTTAAAAGTACTCTGAGTAATTGTCTGCAGCTCTGTTTGGGAGGTGGTAGTGCAGATCAACGTGGAGTCATCCACATATTGAATGCAGTTAGCTTTTGGGATGACAGTGTGGAGGTCATTAATAAAAATGGAAAACAGAAGAGGTCCCAGAATAGACCCCTGGGGGGCACCTAAGGTGTTGGGTAGGAGGTTAGATAGTTTGCTCTGCCATAGGACAGCTTATTGTCTATTGTCCAGATAGGATTCAAATCATTGGAGAGAGTGATTGCTTAAAGACATTGTTGTCAGGGTGTGCATGAGTAGATGGTGGTTAACCATATCAAAAGCCTTTGAGAGACCCAAAAAGGGGGCTGAGTATGTTTCCCTCATTATCCTTTATCACCCTTATCTGTTGCACATCTTTCCTAACTCAGTACCTCTGTCTAGCCAAGTCCTTTCATTTCACCTTAGTGTCCAACCTGTCATACAACTCTTCATATGTCTCATCCTTAGCCTTTACCACCACCCTCTTTGCTATGTACCTCATCTCCTTATACTCCTGTTTACTTTCCTCATCTCTCTGACAATCCCACTCCTTCTTCCCTAACCTCTTTCTCTGTATACTGTCCTGTACTTCCTCATTCCATCACCAGGTCTTCTTGTCCTCCTTCCTCTGTGCGGATGTCACACCAAGCCCCTTTCTACTCATCACCCTTACTAGCATGGATGTAGTTGCCCAGATATTTGCTGTCTTGACTGCCCCTGACTGCCTGTCTTAACTCTTCTCTGAACTCAACCTCACAATCACCCTTTCTCAGTATCCACCGTTTGATCTGTGGTGCTGCCCTCACACTGCTCCACTCTTCTTGATCACCATTGTCATCCCACAGACCAATATTCCATGCTGCCTAACTACACTTTCCCCTATCACCACTTTACAGTTACCACTCCCCTTCAAACAGGCTCACCTGCATAGGAGATAATCCACCTATGTGCATCTTCCTCCACTCTTGTATGTCACCCTATGCCCCTCGATCTTGTAAAACTACATATTCACCACAGCATGTCCGACCTCTGTTGCAAACTCCACCACCATGTACTCCTTCCTTCCTCCATATGTCACACCAAGCACATTTCTAGCCATCTCCCTTACTAGCTCTGCTGTACTTACCCAGATATTTGGTAAATCATCACTGCCACCCAGTGCCTCTCTTAATTCTTCCCTGAACTCCACCTCACAATCACTTTTTTCCAGTTCCCGCCATTTGATCCTTGGTGCTGCCCTCACATTCATCCTCTTCTTGATCACCAACATCATCTTACAGACCAACATTCTATGCTGCTTAAATACACTTTCCTCTTTCACCACTTTACAGTCTCCAATCTCCTTCAAACTGGGCCTCCTGTGTTGGATATACTCCACATGTATGCATCTTCCTCCACTCTTCGATGTCACCCTATTCTCCTCCCTCATGTTATAGTACGTATTCATCACAGCCATGTCCATCCTTTTTTCAAAATCCACTACCATCTCACCATCTGCATTCATTTGCTTAACACCATACATACCCATCCCTTCCTCATTCCCTCTGTTTTCTTCACCAACATGCCCATTGACATCTGCTGTAATCACCACTCTGTCATCCTTAGGTACAGTCATCACCACGTTATCCAAATGACTTCACATTTCTCTTTCTCATCCATCACACAACCAACTTGCATTGCATATGCACTAACAACAGTCATCATTACACCATCAGTTTCCAGCTTCATAAACATCACTCTATCAGACACTCATTTCATCCTCCAAAATCACTCTTGGCATACAGTTCCTTCAGGATAACCACTACCCCCTTTCTCCTCCCTTCCACACCATGATAGCACAATTGTGACCTGCCTTACATACACCTAGCTGTACTCCCCTTCCATCTGGTCTCTTGCCCACACAATATATCAACCTTCCCCTGGCCATCATATCAGCTAGATCAGTCCCTATACCAGTCATACAGCCAACATTAAAAGTTCTTACCCTCACTACCACACTCCTAGCCTTTCTTCTCTCTTCCTGCCATATGAGTGCTGTACATCCTCCAGGGTATGCCTGTCAATGCAAAGGCTACTGTGCTATCGAATGACTCAAGTGTGTTACAGCAATTTTAAGACAGTGTCACTAATTTTGTCCCATTGCCCCCCCCCAAGTATGTGTGGCATCCTACTGATGTCCTGCTCTACTGGGTTGAGAAGGATGACTGGGCAGCAAGAGTGTGAATACAGTGTGCCATACTGACATAGCACAGAAATGCATATCAGTTATTACCTGTGCACATGTCAGTTTGAGTAGGAATATCTGGCCACCTCATAACAACAGACATGGGATAAAAATGTCAGTTAATTAAGCTGTACATGTTGTATATGTGTAATTTTAGTTACTGTGCATTCAACAGAGTGACATTTCTACAGCTACTGGCTTTTGCATTGCCCTGACACAGCCATGGGTACTACAATAAGCATGGTTATCAGTTTGAAATTGGAGAGGTGCCCAACTGTGTTATGACTTTGTGTCCATGCCTACTACGAACAGCATAGTAGGCATATGAATACCTACATAGCGGTATGGACTCAGAAATACCTTACTTGCAAAACCTGCCTCCACCAAAGTAGACTTGGTCCCTATATTTGCTGTACAGGGCAAAGTAGGAGCAGGCACCAACTTGGCATCGAAAGTCAGCTGTTGTCTGAACAAGCATATAAGGTTACAGGTGGTGTACTGTAAGGCTCACTATGAGTACTAATAAGACACATCCACCAAGGCCAATCACAGGCCATCATCCCATATGTCTGCAATCTCAGAGGCAACAAACCAACCCAACCTGTAATGGTGGTCAATCAGACCACATACACACACAACATAGCTACAGCCAATCTGCTGCAGATAGAGTTAGGGCAGACATCATCCCCCTGGCTCAGCATCACTATAGGTGGATATGCACAGCACCTGCACCCCTCCCCTCATCACCAGTGAAACGGTACATATTGCCTACTGAACGGCAACAAACATAAGTATCCATGGGACATGATAACATCCCTGTCTGCATCCTGCATTAACTTAGCCATGTGCTCCCAGGTTCATTACACACTGTAGTCACACCAAGCATCGGCTCCATCCAGACCCCATCTGCATGGAAGATGGCCAATGTCATCCATCTACACAGACCTGAATGAGGAATAGAAGATTATGCAATTAACTGGCCCTCATTGGGGGGAATATGACACATCAGGATCAGGAGTGGAATGTAAGCTGATACTGTGATGATAGATTACATGGGTAAGGTGTGGTTGTGAGTGGTGGCTACCGGTATTCAATGTACATGTGCAGATTCTGTACATACTGTTGCAAAATGTGTGAGGTCCTGTGATGTGTTTCCTTGATTATGTCTTTCAGGTGCAATGTCGCATCCGAGAAAGGCAACATTTTCAGGGGTGAGACTACCATTATCATAGAAGCCATACTACAGCACCATGCAATACTGTTTGGACAGAGCTAGCAATATTTGTGGGAGAGGACCACCCTGTGGGATGACCTTGTCCATAGGGTATACAATGCCACCATGCATGCACGTACATATGAGCAGGTCCGGCATCATGCAACTGACCTCATACGCCATGCCCAGCAAAGGGCTGTTGCTGTGACCAGGGACTGCACAGCCACAGGTGGGTGCCTAGCCATGCAGCTCCCACTAACACCCACTAAGGAGCTCCTCACCAACCTTGGGGCACCCATCCCAGTACAACATCAGAGTACAGACCCCCACATGCTGGAGGTGGGTGGCACCTAGATAATGGATAAGGAGTGTGCAGTTAAGGCCCCAGTGGCAATTACTAGACTAGTTTAGCAGACATACTTGTATCTGCAGAGTATCTAGATGCATGTGTCATGTCAGATTGCAGTTGTGGATGGGTCTTTCTAATGCACAGAAGTGCAAATCTATGGTGAAGGACAGCAAATTGTGTAGTACTGGGGATGTACTGTAAATGTGCAGACATGCTGCATCTATCCTGTACCAGTGCTACATGTGAGTCTGCTGACAATACCTCTCTCCCACAACTACCTTGGTCACTCTGGTCTGCATGTGCGACAGTAGCCTGAAGCTGGTGAGTAGGGAATTGTTCTGTTGTGGTTTGCCAATATCCCAGGCATGTGAAGGGCATGCAATTTCACCATGCACACAACTGTCAGTCATAGCTGAATTGCTTTATGTGCATGTTCACTTGTGGTGTAGTTAACTGCATTGCAACACAGTGGTCAACACAGGGGCCTGTCTGAAGGGAATGTAACATTTCTGTAGCATACCTCACAACCTGTTAGTGCAAGACTTCTGGACAGAGACCAGCAAAATGGGGGGACAAATGGCATAAGGTAGGGGCATGTGTGAAACATTACTCTTACACTGTAGATATAAACAGTGTACACACCCCTGTTAATATGCCAGGTGTTAGTGATATATACAAATTGAGACCACGATATGTCAGTCCACACCTTTTCCAACCTTTAATGTGACCCATAACATGAACAATTCACTTGTAAAACCAACCAATCTGTTGGGCACCAAATATGGAGTATACAAACCTTACAATAAGCTGGATGCATACATGTGCACACCTTTCAGATAATATTTTATTGCAGCAGCTTGTGATTTACTGACAGCATTCAGTCTGCTTGGGTACATACCTGCCATCAAGTCAAACACTTTGAGTAACACCAAACAACAGTCTGCTGTCCAAGTTGGATATTCATGACATTTGCTCAGTTGCCTGCAACAGCAGCAGACATGGCTTGCAGACAGCTTACAAAGCAGCAAAGGGATCTCATATTTCAAAGTTATCACTCAGGAGTAGGGTACAACAACATTACCACAGCATTGCATACACCATAGAACAAAGTGGAGACAGTCATCAAAAGGTGAATTGAATATGGGACAACAGTGCTTCTGAAAAGAACCTGACGTCCATCAAAAACTGATAAAAATATATGTCAAAACCTGGTCAGGGAGGTTGCCAGGAGACATACAGCAACATTGCGGGTGTTGCAGGAATCTCTTGCAAGTACAGGTGCTGTGTACTACATGTGAGAACAATCTCCCATATTCTGCATAAGTCTGGCCTATGGGGTAGGGTCAGAAGATGGAAGCATTTCTCCACACCAAATAAAATCCAGGGGTGGTTACAACTTGCAATACAGCACATCAGGTCTCCAAAAGGCATGTGTGAAAATGTGTTATGGTGTAATGACACTATCGATCAACCTCACAGCCACAATACCAAAATGTACGTGTGGTGCATAAGCAACACCTTTCTTCACCTGAAGATCACCATCCCCATGGTGAATCATGCTGATGGCATTGGCCTGCTGTGGGGAAGCTATTGTAAAGCTGGAAGTGGGCCTGCAGTCATGGTGGTGGGAATTCTGAACAGTTCAAAATGACACTCATGTCTGGCTCACATCCTTCAGGTGTCTGCAAGAATACTGAGGATGGGGAGGGGTGTCAGCCTTCAATATGACAAAGACCCAAAACATACATCCAAGGCTACCTAAGAATGGCTCCATCTGAACACACTCATGGTTATTGATTGACCCAACCAGAGCCTAGACCTAAATCCCATAGCAAAACCACGTGTGACCTGATGAGGGCTGTGCACATGAGCTGCCCTTGCAATATGACAGAGTTGGGGGACCTTTGCAAGGAAGAGTGGCTAAATAATGCCAAGCAAATATGTGCCATGCTGATAGACACCTTCCCAAGAAGAGTGAATGCTGTAGGTCACTTACAAGGTGCTTCAACAAAGTATCATTTTAAGGGTGTGCACACTTATGCAACCACAATATTGTACATATTTCATGCATTAGATTTTTACATATAACACATTTGTTTAGTAATTGGATTGCATAAGTCATATATCACATAAAAGGTGGGTAATATATTCGAATGCATTATTGTGGTCTCATCTTATATATTACAAGAACATGGCATGTTAACATGGTTGTGTACACTTATCATATCCACTGTAAGCTTAGAAGGTTGGTGATGTAAGAGGAATTGTGTGACCACGCATTTACTGCTGGTTTGGAGGTCTGAAACTCAAATGTATGCCATTAATCAGTGAGATCACTCCTCAGATCATCCCAGTTATGTATCAGACAAACACAGGAGTTATGAGAAAGAGAGCAAACATATGAGCCAGACATCAACACATCCTGCGAGGATCTTTACAGTTGTGAGGTATGTTCTGTAGTAGTTGCCACTGTGCTATAAAGGTGAACAGCAATGATGTGTACATAGGTGCAGTCTGTGCTGGGGAAGGGCCATCACCTACTAACACTACTCACTTATCCCAGAGCTCTATATTGTTAGCTACATGTAGTAGAACTGGCTGCAATGCATGATGTTGAGGGCCGTGTGTCATGCATGTCACCATTTGGGTAATGTGAGGTATGTGTACCAGATTTATGCCACATCACCTGTAAGTCTCCGTGTGTGAGTGTGTGTGTTTTTTTGTGTGTGTGTATGTGGTGCATGTCCATGTGTGCATGCATGTATGCATGTGCATGTGTGTGCGCGTGTGTGTGTGTGTGTGTGTGTGTGTGTGTGTGTGTGTGTGTACCAAGTAACCTCAAAGTGCAGGTATTAATGTACATATGTTGTCTTCTCCTCACAGCTGACGATGGGGTTCAGGGTCCCTCCTGCTTGGAAACAGATGTCATTGTCTCTACTGACTCCGACAAAGATGATAGGAATAGTGAGGTACATTTGGGGTTGTCAGGGGGCTGAATCTGTGCCATTGGTTGGCATCCCACTCTTGCCCATACCATCCCTGCACACAGTGACAATGCCCACACATACCCCATCAACAGTGGCTACAGATGATGGACAGTTGGCAAGTGGTGGCATGGAACAGGCTAGTGTGGTGACTATGTCAGGTGTGAGTGTAGACACTGGCCATAGCCAGAGTGCAGGCAAGGTCCCACACAGGTGGATGGACAGGGGTGCCCACAGGAGGGCTGCTGCTCATCAAGCCGCTGTTGCAAGTGCCACAGCAGGTGTCACCAGATGCATGTTTAAGGCAGGCATGGATGGACAGGCATGTAGTGAATGCCACAACAGACAAATACTCAGGGTGGTGGATGCAACTCTTCCTGATTTATGTGGCAACATATATGACCTTGTTGAGGCCACACATCAAAATACTCAGGTCATTAATAGACGGTGGGGTGAGACCTTGGCAATCCTTGACTATGGCATGTCTGTGCTAGAGCATGTTGTGGGAGATGGGGATCAGCCACGTGGATGTAGGTCAGCACCAGCAACAGCTGAAAGTCTACGGGGCTGTGATCTTCACACTCCTGTAGTGGCAGTGACACCAGCACTACTGAAGGGTGATTGCTGTCCACATCACACCGGAGCAGGCCATGAGAACATGGTCCTGGTCTCTCCCATCAGGGGCACAGATCCAGCAGACAGTCATCACCATCAGGAAGCAGTACTGCATCTGGCCTTGGGCCTGGTGGTGCCAGTGATACCCCTGGCAGGACCATTTCCCATGTCCATAGCCAGAGACGGTGAACTGGACACCCTGCCATGTAAGGTCAACAGCTGCCCAACATACTCCTGTGTAGGGCAGCCATATGGTGTGACTGTGTGCATACATACACACACACACACACACACACACACACACACACACACACACACACACACACACACACACACATCTGTATCACAGGCAGGTCACCTCCAGACACACACAGCACCTCTGCACAGCCCATCTATTGGATACCTCTAAAACACACACACATGATGTCAACTGTATGGCCCAGCCTAGGCCTCTGGCAAACCCACACCACACCCTGTGCATATGATGATACCTCTGCCACATCCTTGTCATCCATAACATTGATGCAGAGACATGCTAATATGGGTCTGATGCACAGGGTGAATATAGTACAGTGTAGCTATGTAATACTATGTAAGGTGCTGTCTGCTTGCATTTGATATGGGTACATATAAAGGTGTACGTACCTTATTAGCCAGGATGCATTATTGCTGTTCATACCACAGACTGAATGTAGTATGACATGCTGTTCTGTTTGTGTTCCAGGTGTCTGTGTGTCTGCAGGTTGTGGCCTTGCAGACATTCCCAAGAGGGAGTATGGAAGAGAGGGAATACACCGACCATGTCATAGGTAAGGTACAGCTTTGCATGTACATGTACCAGGTGTGAACGCATGCAACAGTGTGTAAGGGACACTGTTGCCAGACAGTGTGACCTTGCATACATACCCCTTGTCACAGACAGGTAGCCTTTAGACATGTCACCTCAGTGTTGTGTAGTACCACATGCTCATACATACAGAACAGGTTACTGCAGTAGTGTCAGCAGGTCCCTCACAAGTGTAGTCATTACATTAACTGCAACAGATTCACCTGACAACACCTGTTGGCCCTGCCATTTCTATCCCATACACTCAACCCTGATGCAGTTGATGAGGGCATGCATGATACTGTGTATGACAGGTTTGTGGTATGTATTCCTGAGTTCACCGGGTGGAACAGGGAGACAAAATGGTATATCCTTTGCATATACACAGTACGGACTGACACAGGGGATGTGCATACAGTAACTCAAACACAGTTGGCAATAGACATATTAGTAAACCTACATTTCCACTTTGATGTACTGTAGTACTACATATACATGACATGCCCCACATAGATTATATGCATGGGTCCTAACACAGTACCTCTTACAACATGTAATGCTTTTAATGCCTTCATGGATGGTGAGATAACCCACCAGAAATAGCACGTGGAGTCATGTATTGCTCCTACAAGCCTGGACAAGTGATAGTGTAGCAGACATTTTATTATCATGATGTTTCCGTCAGGTATGAAACGTGATGCTGGCATGCGTGTCACTACAGTCACTGTGGCCAATTTGGCAACAATATCACATACATGGGCATTGTTAAGGGACACAGACGACATATAGGTTGCAAACAACTGGATATTCCATAGACATCTGTACAGAGGACTGGTATGGCCTGCACAATGGTTTAACATGCTGCATGTGAGGCAGATGCCGTTACCATGCTATATAAAGTAATGCCATCAGGAGGTGGTAAAAAGGCATGGATGGTACACACATCAAAATGGTATCAGCCAAACAGGATATGATCTTCACCCAAACGCACAGACACCAGTATTGAGATTAAAACCTCTACCTATCTAGTTATTGCTACTATAGTGTTAAGCAGTTATCAGATGTGCCACGGAACCTACATGATTTCACCTACTCCCAAGGTACTTCTATGGTGAATGACATCAGCAGGCCTAGTAAAGCAGGGTGATGAGAAGTTTACAGGGTGGTACACAACTCAAAATTGTATGACACACACAGTATATGATTCTCCCTCAAACACACACACACACACACACACACACACACACACACACACACACACACACACACACACACACACACACACACACACACACACACACACACAGTTACCAGTATTGAGATTAGAACCCCTACCTATATAATCATTTCTACTACAGTGTTACACAGGTATCAGACGAGCCAAGGAGCTTACATGATTTCACCTAGTCCCGCAGTACTTCTAAGGTGAATGACATCAGCAGGCACAGTAAGGTAGGGTGATGAGAAGTTTACAAGGTGGCACACAACTCAAAATGGTATAACATACACACTGTATGATTCCCACACAAACACACACACATGCTTGCCAGTATTGAGATTAGAACCCCTGCCTATCTAATTATTTGTACTATAATATTACACAGTCATTGCATGCACTACAGAGTTTACTGGGCTGACAACTGGCCAAAGGTGCTGATAACTGCACAGCTAAAGTAAACTATTACAGGTGCCAGAAAGTCTGCCTTCAGTTTTTCCCTCAGATCTTGCTAGTTCTTTCTCTGTTGCACTTCAAATAGCCTAATAGCTTTGGACTTCAACAGGTTTTTGTATCAATTATTCTAGCACACCTGAGAGCCATCAGCAGTAGTCATTCCTCACAGAATTAGCTCCAGTGCTTAGTAGTTATGACCACCCCTCCTGGCATGATTAAAGTGCAGTTCTCTGTGCTTTTGCCCATTAACCTGGTGCACTTGGGCATTTTGAGGCACTATTGCAACTGCCTCATGTACACAGACAACCCTCTCCTCTAAAATCCCAACACTCAGACTTGTGAGAGATACCCCTATATCACTGAATTGGAAGATATGCACTCTCCAGCAAAGACTGGACTAGCTGATGAAGAGGAAAAGGGTCAACACCTGCACCACACCACATGGAACACATACCCCTCCAGAACACCGACTATCACAGTTCTGACTTACAAACAAAAAACACACACCCACCTTCACAGAGGCACTCAATAGACATTTACCCAAACAGCAGAGACCACCAAGACAGACACTCACTTGACCACCTCAACACAGCACAAACCACAGGACACATATCTCACTTACACAGTGTGCACCTCAACCTGTGCCCCTAAGGCTAACCACCTTGCCCAATACAGTAATCATAGGTGATTCAATAGTGAGGCACACAGATGTCCCACTAACTAGGTTGAACCTGGAGAAGATAACAGTCAGGTGTCTATCAGGTGCCAGAATCTAACACATAACCCACCCAGTCAGGTCACTCCACAACAACTACAAGTATCACTCTGTCATTGCACATGTGTGTGTAAATGACCTGAGATGCACCTCCCTGGACTATATGAAAAGAGACATGGTGGATCTCTCAGATTATGTGGGCCAGGCAGGTATGACAATAGCCCTGAGCAGTATACTACTGTCACCCAAAATTATACTGCAGTACAAACAACAAAAGATTGACTTCAACAATTGGCTTAAGTGTCTGGTGTCATTCTCAGGGGATCCAGTATCTGTCTGCTTGGGATGACATGATTGACAGACTGTGATGGCTTTCCAGAGATGGCCTGCATCTGTCACTGCTGGTTTTCCAGGCACTGGGTAAGTGTCTTGTCACCCCTATAGTGCCTTTGTAGGTGGTGTTCCAAATCAAATTACCACCGTAGCAGCTATACATAAATGCAATCTGAGGTTCATGCTGCTCAACACTAGACATCTAAATTTTGACATGCAGTCACTCGAAGCACTCCTCAAAATGGAGAACATTGACATTTGTGCTGTAATGGAGACCTGGTTTACAGCAGCAGACAGAACCCCTGCACTACCAGGCTATAATTCATTCCAGACCTGTCAGCACCAAAACACGAACCACAGCTCAAAAGGCTGTGGTGTCTCCATATTCATAAAGGATATGCACACTCCCAGAATAATATCCCAGCATAATGCATCTGAGATACTTCAGGTAAAACTGACATTGGGTAATAGTGCAATCCCAGGTCATAGCCTGCTATAGGTTCACATCCATGTCCCTCTACTCTCAATGTACATTCCTCAATACCCTGGAATCTACCATGGTCCAATCCAACACTCTCATTCTAGGAGACTTTAAGTACCCTTCCATTAACTGGGAAAGATACTCATGCACAAATACACAGGCCCAACACTTCCTGGAATTCATCAGTTCCAGTTCCCTGGACCAGCTCATTCTGACACCCAGTAGAGAAGCAACATCCTTGACCTGTGTTGATTACTAACATATGGAACCGTTGCTTGACAACAGTAGTCAATCCCTGCCTGATCAGATCCAACCATAAAGTAATTACCATAGAAACCCACATCTCACCCACACATCCCACAAATGTAACCACCTTGAAAAACATCTCCAAAGCTGACATTGGACCCCTAAAAACAGAGATGGCTAACTTCACAGAATCTATGCCAATGGAAAATACTTGCATGACCGCCAAATCATACACAAATGCACTGTACAAACATGTACATCAATGCATGAAACTAGCCATACCCTACAGACCCATGACACTCTCCTCCAAACACTGGAGGCCAATCTGGTGGTCCCCTGCCATTAATAACCTGTACAACAGATGGAAGAAACTGTTGCAGAAAAAGGTGGAGGCCCAAGAGTGGTAAAACTCCCTTATTAGCCTCAACAACTTGAGATCCCTCATGAAATCATCTAAGGCCGGCCATGATGGCAGAATTGCAGTGGACACTGACAACAATCACATAGCCTTTGATAGTTATATCAAGAACCTCCACGGCAATACTAGAAGTGCTCTGAGTTACTGCACAATGCTACCTCCTATACTGAGCCAACAGATATTGCCAACATTCTTGTCAACACATTCAGTGCTAGCTTTACCCCTCTCTCTCCCCTTAGGGGAACAATCAGAATGCCATAAGAATGGCAGACACCCAGGATTACTGCCATCCAGGTTAAACCTGCATTGTCCACGGGCAAGGATACAGTTTCCATGGGATCCACAAATTATCCCTGGCTGTGTTCTACATGAGCTACAAAGATACCTGGTACCATATTGGTGTGCCCAGTTCAGTCACAGCTTCACCTCAGGCTTTGCCCCTCCCAAATGGCACACTGCT
>NC_056730.1:1073142102-1073152102 GCF_019279795.1 Protopterus annectens | reverse complement strand
CTGTGTGGGTGTAAGGGGTGGTTATGGGACACCCACCCTGACATCCATACCTGTGACCTATGACCCCTCCAGTTACTTGTCCCCACACATATACTGCAGTGGGATCTCTCACCTGGGTACTACTACATAGTGTGTGGAGGCCAGTTTTGGCCATCAATTTTCTGGTGTCCCACATAGCTGTCATTTGTGTGCTGCTATCACAGTAGGCCACCCCATTCCCTTGCATGCATGCAGAATTACCATAGATATGCTAGCAGAACATACTAATCCATTAATTTATTGCTAAGAAGGCTGACTTACTTTGAGCTTGTGGCAGTTGTGAGGATGGTGCTTGAGGGCCATCTATGTTGGATGCACGCAGTACACTGCCTATACATGGTAAGTTACAGGTAATGTGATCTGTGTGTCATCCATTTTACTGTGTGCATGAGTCAGAGATAGGTGTCAGTCTCTGAGATCCCCACAGTATCAGTGTGTGTGCTATGCATTGCCTCTTTGCCAAGGCCTGGGCATACTAGACCCATCATGCCTCTGTTTTGTTATTTGCCGAAATGTAACCAAATACATTTCTGCAAATAACACTGTTCCTGCATGGATATCTGGCTGCTTGGTGAATTGCCAGCAAATGAAGTAATTAGCATTCTGCAGCCATATCCCTACAGGAACAATGTAGGCACGCTTGTGCACATTAGATCAGCTGTTTACTGGATCGCACGGTGGCCATATTCCATACAGGAATGGCTACACTGTTCCTGCACAGAAAAATTGTCTTCCTGAATCCCAGGGGGAGTGTTTAAAATGATAAGCAAATGCTATTATGGTAAGGAATTAGAGCACCAATATATCGTTCCTTCCACTTCCAGGTTTTTGAGCCCCAAAATACTGTGAAGCATAGCTAGATTCTTCTTTGTACATTTTGTACTTCCAACAACGGTCACTATAGGTATGGCGTTAGTCTATGTAAAGCAATCCTTTTGTTCAGGTTCTCATAATTTAATTAGAAATGTATCAATAATACATAGCTGTTGCAGAAGTAAATATGATTATAAACAGATGTTTAAAAGAGCAAGCCACATTTTGACTACTATTGTAATTACTATCATTGTGCTGCTTAATTATTATAAAATTACATAAACCTGACAGAGCATTAAAGACTAAAGCACATTCAAGTTTGGTTACTTGTACTAAAAACACCAACTTGTTGTAATTCTGATTATCTTTAGACTTTATTTGAATGCCAAAATACACTTGCTAACAAGCTAGAAAGTTTGAATGCCTTCCACTCTCCTAAAGACAGTTATTTTCAATTTACATATTGAAACCATGTAACCATGTTTTACAACTTTCTTGTAATTAATTTAATGATGCATACTTTTCATACATTAAAAAAAAAAGTGTTGCTCGATAATAACCATTAGTTACACTTCGCTAAAAAAAATAGGACTTTCAGTTAAAATATTTTAGCAAATGTTTGAACCAGATTATTTAGAATTTATTTCTACTGACTGTGAAAATACAGAAATAGCCATGTAGTTAACTACCTTACTAGCACTGTACTGAGCTACATGTAATGACAAAACAAAAGTCTTAGTTTTGTTGTTTACATGTAGTTTTTACAACTGGCTAGAAGCAGTAATAGAACAAAACTTTAGCAAAGGTGTGAATAGCTTGTATTTATTTCTAATAAGTACAACTCACATCTGAAATATTAACGTTATACCTATACACACGATATAGTAGTTGACTCATTGACAAGTAATATACTTAGAAAGTGGCTGAAGGCATAAATCACCAGTAGTTTAAGCAAACATAGATAAAAACTGCCCTGCAGTACCCTGATCATAATATCTGCTGATATATTCAGGATATTTGACTTGGATACCCTAACAAAAACTTTGTTATAAAATTATGAGTATCTCCTATAGGTATTTTATTTTATTTATTTATTTATTTATTTATCATTTGTTCTTCATAGTACTTAAATGCAAGACAGTAATGAAACGAAAAATACATAGCAGACACAATACCATATAACTGCACTCATACACACTCTGAACTCTGAAAGGTGGGATATATTTGATACTTGGTTAGTTGAATGTTGGGAGGGGAGTCACAGGTAACTTAACAAAATCATCCTTACTTCATTATTGTGTACATTTTTGCTGAAAATGACATTTCTTTTCATCCTTTGCATACTACTGTATACTATACATTATTGTAACTTTATATCTCACTCTTTTTTGTATCACTTGTTTTTTTTTTTGAGATTTCCTCTTCAGGCCTCCACTCTAAAGGGGCTGTTATGCCCAGCTGAGCTATGACTGAAAACAAATACAAAAATATAGTGGTGGATCAGAAATACTTTTTGCTTCACA
This sequence comes from Protopterus annectens, assembly GCF_019279795.1. Taxonomy (NCBI): domain Eukaryota; kingdom Metazoa; phylum Chordata; order Ceratodontiformes; family Protopteridae; genus Protopterus; species Protopterus annectens. The sequence goes on along the minus strand of NC_056730.1, from coordinate 1,073,149,727 downwards.
ATGAATTTTGCGATAATTATCAATGATCTGCTGGCATGTTGTGTAGTGAAACTTTCTCATTCTGATCTTCAGGGTGCAATGTACTGAGGTTATGCCCTATTTGCCTTATGTGTCAGAATGATGTAGGAATGCAGAAGGATAGTTGACATGACCTTCTGGAGTGCTCAGTTGTGTACTTTTCTCTGAGTGATCCTCCAAGTACACTTTGCTGTGGTTAGGTCCTTATTTCCTAACTTGATTCAAAGCAATGAGGTGCTATATACTTATTTTTGCTTCACAAATAATTTGGGGGACTTAATGGTGATCTTCTGGGATGATGTAATGTACTTTGTTCAGAGTGATCTTCAGGGTATAATAGACCAGCTGATGTTCTTATAACAAGAAACATAACAAAATCATAAGTATTTAGAAACGCCCAAAACAAAATTCAATATAAAAAGCCAAACCATTAAAACTTATCTAATAAATCACTTAATTTTAACCTAGACCTTTATTAATGTGTAATATTAGATGTTTTCATTTTTATGGTTAACAGTTCCTTTTTATAAACATTTTAGCCAAGCATACAAATTCAGTAAAATATAGAGTAGTTTTACATTTACAATTTTTAGTAACTAGTTGTCTTGCTATGGCTAAAATGCACCACAAAAGTGTCACTTGAAATATAGGGATAAAGACTCGAACTGGAGCATTAAATAAGATCAATGAATTAGTTATAATACATTCATCCGTCCATAATGTATGAGCAAAATTTCTAAATTCAGCCCAAAATGGTGCTACCATGTTATACTCTATTGTCATATGAAGCTATTTCCCAGTTTTATATATTAATTCAATTTTATGTGGAGTTAAAAAATAAAAAAAATAAAAATGCAGGATGAAAGCACTTCAAACACCCAGGAATCTTCAGCTATTAAGCTCTTTAATAGAAATGTAAACAAGCCACAGTACCACATTGTAAAAGTTAAGCACTTTTTGTCTGGTGCAATAACCAGACTTCTTCAAACAAATAATAGCAGGCACAAAATAATTTTATATATATACTAGAACACACACATAGTCTTTGTATTGAATAATTGAATAATTAGTGGTTGGAGGGATGTGTGTTCTAGTATATATATATAAAATGATTTTGTGCCTGCTCTTATTTATCTGAAGAAGTCTGGTCATTCACCAGATGAAAAGGGATTAACTTTTACAGTGTGGTACTGTGGTTTGTTTACATTTCTATTAAAGGGCTGAATAGCTGAAGATTCCTGGGTGTTTGAAGTGCTTTTGTCCTGCATTTTTGTTTTTTCAACAGTTTGTGGTGTTGGTCTGATTTTTTACTTTGAGTTAAAAAAGATCCTATGAAGAAATTTCCAAGTATAAATTTCCAATAAAGAGAAGATGCAGATTTTCCCACAGACTTTAGAATTAAACTTTTATGTTTGTCAGAGAACTCAATCTCATTAATTGTGATGGGTAATTACAAAACGACAAATCTGATAAAATGAACTCTATTCTTATAACCATATATATTAACGATAAGTAAGATTTATTACTACTTAAGTTACTACTGATTTTAAAGAAAAACTCCAGAATCTTAGGAATATGTTTTGTTTGAAAATCCATACAGATTTTAATTTTATCACTAACATATTTTTGCAATGTTGTATATTTAACCAACTATTTTCTCCAAACAATATCTTGCAAGAAGATGATCCATAGCATGTACTTTATTACCATTTAAGAACTGATGCCAAAAAAAAATCTGCATCTTTAAGATCTAACATTTTACTTATATTAAATGTCTCTAAACAACCATTACTATTGGGTATAGGGAATAATAAAAACAGCAGATTTTAACTATATAATTAGAATTCATAAATCTTTTAAAAGTTAGTATAATATAGTCTGTAAATGGAGAAGAAATGCAATTTTTCCTATCATCCATACACAAATATTTCAAGATCCAATTAAATTTATTAATTCCAAATTGTGAATGAGAATCCATAACATATCTATTACTGGTAAATAATTGTTCATGAATAGATTTCCAGTTAGATTGATATAAAGAGTTCAACCATAATGATAATTTGTTAAGAATTGTAGATTTGACATATAATTCAATATTTGGGAAACATACCACCTTCCTGCCAACTTTTAATATGCCAATCAAAAGATATTATTGGTTTGTTAGGGAACCATAAAAAATAATAAGAATAGCATTTAATTCCTTAAATTTTTTTTAGACAGAACAATTATTAGAAACTGTGTATAAAATAGACCTTTTGGCAAATTTGCCATTTTTATTAAAGTGAGTCAGTCTTCCATTGTAAAATAAACTTATTCTAGTTATTAATTAACTTGGTAACTATATCTATTAAATTATTATAATTTGTTAATATAAAATCTTTTACAGTAGACTTAATAGTAACCCCAAGGTAACTAATTTATGAATTATCCCAATTAAAAATCTTAAAGTTATTTAAATAGTTATTATTTTTTTTATAAACAAAGTCTTTGTTCTGATATTATTAAAATTTAAACCTGAAACATTTCCAAAATCATCTATGGAAATAATTATATGTTTCAGCAAGGATTCAATGTCAGTACTAGTTATCACCATAACATCTATAAATTGCTGAATTTTCAACTATAGCATCCATGTATTGAAAATCTCTTCATTTTATTATTAGATCTAAAGTAATTGGCTGAATTTTCAACTATTGTTTCCATGTATTGAAAATCTCCTAATTTTATCATTAGATCTAATGTAATTGGCATAAGGTTTAATACTAAAGCAAATAATAGAGGGGACAAAGGATATCTCTGTTTAGTTTCTTTTAAGGTTTTAAAGAAGTTAGATATAAAAATACCAATTTTAGCAAAAGAGAACAAGTTACTTTAAAATTTTGTTATAAGATTTATACATTCTATAGAAAAATTATATTTTAAGCATGTTAAACAGGTAATGCCAACTAACCGAATCAAAAGGTTTATTTAAATATAAACTTATTACTGCTAATTCTTTTTTATTGTTTTTATTAGCTATATAAATTAAAATATTAAGTCTTATTATGTTATCTTCATCCTTTCTATGTAAAATAAAAACAGTCTGGTCATCATTTATTAACCTTGGCATAAAGAGATTTAATCTTTTTTGCAAGAATAGACATAAACATTTTGTAATTTACTTTTAGAAATAATATATGTTGATAAGAAGAACAAAGTTTAGAATCCTTGTCCTGTTTTAGGATGGGAGATAAAAAGAGAATAAAGCCAGGAAGGGAGGGTATTTAAAGAGGATATGACTTGTTCAAATACTTTTAGTAAAATGTTTAATGTATTATTTGGCATTAATTTATATAACTCTGGAATTATACCTTCAAGACGTGGGTGTTTGTTTTAAGATTATTGGTTTGATGTTTTAAATATTTGAAAGAAAATTATTTATCAGTTCTATTTTTTTGTTCTTTAGTTAATTTATATTGTATTTTATCTTTCAGAAAGTTATTAGTTACGTTACTATTATCAAAAGTTATTCTTTTATTATTAAATTTCTCACAATAGTTTCTAAAACATTCTAATATATCTTTTAAATCACTTACTTCTTTAATTGTATTTCCTTGTTTAAGTGCTATTTATTTAATATGACTTGGATTTATTTTTTTCTCAAATCTAATAGCCAATCTGTTCAAACCTTTTGGATTTGCTGAATATGATTGCCGTTTTAGTTTTTCCAAATGTACTGAAATTGCATGATAAAATATCTCAAAATATTTTTGATTCAAATATTTTAATTCAGAGTTTGCAGCCTTATCATTAGGTTTTACATTTAATTTCAATTTATTTACATTAGATAGCAAAGTCTTCAATTCTTTATCCCACTCTCTTCTTTTACATAAATAGAATTTTTTACTCTTCCATATTGATAAGTTTTTAATGTATCCCACCAAATAACATCATTAACTTCGCCATTATTATTAGATTCAATAAATGAATTTAATCCCTTCAAAAAACATTCCTTAAAACTTTTTATTTTTGATATATAAGCAGGAATTCTTTGACAATAGATGAACTCACTAGTCTTCAAAGTAATAGAAAATTAATAGCATTATTGTCAGATGAAGGGCATGGTGTTAACAAAAGATCTTCAGTTTTGGCATATAAGTCACTGGAAGTGAAAACTTTGTCAATATTAGTTTGAGTGCCAAATCTATATGAGTAATGTGTATAGTTAAGAAATGTTGTTGATTTTAAATCATATATTTCTTGCATATTTAATGCAGTAATAAAATGCTCAAAATGTTTAGCAAATGAGGAAAATGTAGGGTTTCTACCATTTGTAGTATCCTTACTAGGCAAAATACAATTAAAGTCTCATTCAATAAGCAGTTCACCTTTTGCATATAATGTTATGATCTCTAGATGTTTCTTATCAACTTTAGCTCCAATTCCAGGTATCCAATAGGTATTCACAAGGTATATATATTTTTTATTAATTTCTACAACCACTAACCCCAACATACCATTCTTATCAGAAAAGATATTTATCACTTAAGGCATAGCTAAAGGATTTTTCCAATGTATAAGTGTGTCTCTTCTTTTTTATTTAAAATTAGAACCCAGTAGAATTGAATAGTCTTTCAACAACAATCTATCTACATCTTTGGTTAACAAATGTGTTTCCTGTAAGAAAATTATGTGAGCTTTACGTAATTTTAAGTATTTATTTAAACTACTGTTCTTCAAAGAGTTATTAAGTCCATTACTGTTTAATTAGAGACATTTATAAACAGACATTTAGAAATAAAACATCTTTAAAATGGCCATATAATGGTTTAGTGTAAAGAATAAAAAACAAGTACTGATGATATTTGTTATGGACATGTATGTTAAGACTAAAAACAAAAATTCAAACTTAAAAATATTCAAACCCTTTATCGTGGAATAAAAAAAATATTGGTTTGATGACATAATCATACAAACCATTCATTAACAGACCCATTTCACTACTAACAAACTAAACGGTTCCCACTACTTCCTACTTTTAATACAATAACATAAATCAAATAATTAAAACACACTCAGTATTTAACAATAATAATATCATGGATGATATATAATAAATGAAACAAATCAAGAGACCTTATCTATTTATAAATAATCAAGTATAAATATATATATATATATATATATATATATATATATATATATATATATATATATATATATATATATATATATATATATATATATATATATATATATATATATATCAGAGCCCTTCATTTGTTCGAACTTTCAAATATTCAAAACTCATATGGCTGACACCATATCAGCGAACAATTGAAAGGCCAACAAATTATAGCAGAGATCCTACTACAGTGCAGGACTGGGAGAGTCCCCTTTCCTACACTGTAGTGCGATCTTGGAGTGAGAATATTTAAGTAGCAGGGGGTTTGGGGGGGTGCAGGCAGGCTTGCCCCTCTGCATAACACAGTTTTACTGTTTACAGGTAAGCAATATATTATCTCCAAATCCAGAAAGCTAGTAAGAGCCCAATCAAGTTTCTAACAAAATCTTAATTACTAAAACTATAAAAATGAAATCCGACCAAAAAGAAGATAGCAATATAAGGCAATAGCCTGTAAAATATTAATATTTATAATCATAGAAATATTATGCTCAAAATTAATGATTACTAACAGAATTTTATTTTATACTAAGAGAAAATATTACTATTCACAAAATAATATATCTCAAATCCCCCCAGCAATCTCAAAACATCCTGTATACCTTCATCTCTACCAACTATTATTTATAACAATAATAAAGAAACATTATGTATCACTGTAATAAATAAGACAGTAATACATGTATATATTAAGACACGCCCTTAGCTATATATGTAATTAAATAAAATAACAACAGAAACACAGATATGCTAAACAATTAACCCAACTAATCATGAAACTATAAAGCTCTTAGAAATCCTGCTATTAGTATGTCAAACATCTATTATTTTCCTGAGTATTGGTTTCCCAATTGAAATACTATGGTTTTCAAAACTAAATTTTATCACCATTATTTAAAACATTCCACCATTTTTATAGATTATACAATTCCAAAAATCAAAATGTCATAGTTTTTCTGACTAATATTTTAAGAATGAGCAGCAAGCTTTTAAAATGTACCAAGCAGCAAGCTTTTAAAGGTATCAATATACCACTGTAAGGTTGTTGTTGTTTGTCTTTCGGCGTTTCCCAGTAAGGGGTCACCACAGTGGAACTCAGGTCCACTAATGATTGGCAGTAGATTTTTGCAAAACGCCGTGGTGCCATCTCGATGCCCAACCTTCAACGAAGGCACGCCCATTTACGCATGCATGTTTCGAATGCTACCCAACCACGGGGAGGACACGCAGACTCCACACAGAAGGCACTCCCAAACCCAGAAGGTATTTAAACATAAAACAAATTCCATTCACATTATGTGCCTGGTAAGGTTCACACAAATCCAATCCCTGATTACTGGTTCTACTCTTACAGTAGTGTTACCCATGATGTAGCTTTCTAGGTTGCCTGACTTTCCAAAGGGTACTAGCATGAATTTCTTGGCACTGAGTTTTTTTTAAGTTGTGACTTTAGCACCAGAAATTTGTCTGTGTTATTCCTTTCTTAAGGATGTTAATATCTCATGAGGATTCTATTACTACTTCTAGTTTGTAATTACCAGCAAACTTTGTCATCCAGTGGCAGTTGATATTGGCCTTAACTTCTGAGTAGATGCCAAAAAAGAGCAGATCCAGCACAGAGCCCAGATGGACTCTGCTAGTGACCAGCCTCTTTGTGGAGGTTGTCATTGGTATCCTAACTTCCTGGATCCTATCTGACAACCAGTTGGCTAAGTAGTCTGTAGCACAGGGGTTTATGCCTATATCTATGTAACAGTAATTGGTCATGTTTGTAAATTAACATGTTTTTAGCTGTAATGTTAGCAACAACAGTATTTTTGTCAAATTTTATTTAAAAAAACATAGCAGAGTGGAGCTGCCATCTGTATCACATTAAATGTGGTACTTTTTAATCTGCAATTATTTAGCTATGAATGTTTGAAGAGCTGACCTACAGATACTGTGGTGGAACATCTGACTATGCTGCAGCCAACTTCAGCTGCACTAATAAGGATCAGCTAGAAGGGTAAAATGTACTGAAGATCAATGCCAGCTCACATTCCTTGATGGTGTGTTTAGGTGGGTTCTAGCCACAGCTTGGATGCTATAGCAGTGTCTAGATATCAAGGTGTTTTAGCAGTGTGCACTGTTTCATCAGCTAGCAAGAGATGTAGAGCAAATGCAGTGGTTACATGCATGGAATTGTGCTTTGACATACACTTTAAAGACGCATACTCCTAGTTTTCTCTTTTTCCAAATTATGGCTCACCAGCAGTTAAAATAGCTTCTCTGGTTACAGTATAGCATCCCCCTTCCCCAGCACACTAGTATAGCAATGTAAGAATTATTTTTGCTAATTTCTTCACTGAAAATGGTAGACATGTCTGATAATGGGAGATAACAGGATGTTAGGAAACCAAGGGAGCAAATTGGCATATTAACAGAAAAAAAGGAAGGCAGAAGT